>NW_019104342.1:50628-71081 GCF_001856785.1 Myzus persicae
AACATGCTTTTATAATGTCATCCGTAAAATCTGGTTCCACCTGAATAGCCGTATGTAAAACACGCCATTTATTTGCGAGTACTCCAAATGCACATTCGACTGTGCGTCTTGCTCTAGATCAGTGGTTCCCAACCTATGGTCCGCGGACCACCGGTGGTCCGCGAGACATCATGAAGTGGTCCGCGAGCCATACCTACAAAATTTAAAAATATTTCATTTTTCCTTTGGGGCGTGAGACAAAGTTTGTAACTGTTTTTGCTGGACTTCCAACGAAGAAGGCAGTAACTCATTCTTTTTATATTATATACTATATAACGTCTAATTCGTAAAAGCGAGGCAGTCAAAATATTATGTACCGACAATCGTTATCATCGATTCCACGGCGTGGCGCGTGTATATTACGTCGTTTATTAATTATAAATGTATATTACATTATTTCACGTATGTATTATTTCAACCGATAATCTAATCTTGCTGTACAAACAATATTAGATTATTGGTAGAATACAACAAGCTATGTACAAAGTTTAATATTAATTATTGTTAGTTGCTCTGTATTCGTACTCCGTAGTCGACGTCTGTGTTTCTGCCTCTTTTTGATAGTTCGTGTGTTAATAATAAAATTAAATAAAATGGCTCCGAAAAGAAAATATGACGACTCCTATATCAAATTTGGATTTATTGCAATCGAAACTAACCATGAAACTCGGCCGCAGTGTGTTATATGTTCCACTGTTCTTAGTAATGATGCGTTGAAACCCGCTAAATTAGAACGGCGTTTAAAAACTGTCCATCCTAAATTGAGTGATCGACCACCAGCATTTTTCATAGGTAAGTCAGAAAATTTGAAAAAAATGAAACTTGGAACAAGTGGTTCAAGATTCGAGTTAAATGAAAAAGTGCTATCTGCGTCATTTAAAATTGCACAATTAATCGCAAAATCAAAAAAACCACACACTATCGGTGAAAAGTTATTGAAACCTTGTTTACTAAATGCTGTTGAAGAAGTTTTAGGCGAGGAAGCTAAAAATAAAATACAAGAAATTCCATTATCGAATAACACCGTGAAAGCTCGCATTGACAAAATATCTTTCGATATTGAAGAACAATTATTGGTAAAAATAAAAAACTCACCTTTTTACGCATTGCAGTGTGATGAAAGTACTGATGTTGTCAGTTACTGGTTTTTGTTAGATTTTTGGACGATGACAACACAATAAAAGAAGAGCTTTTGTTACTGCAGGAATTGGGTACTACGTCGAAAGGAAGTGATGTAATGAAGATAATTAATGAATATTTTGAAAAGCACGACATTATGTGGGAAAAGCTTGCAGGTTTTTGTACGGATGCACGCATAGAAATTTGGAGTTATTTTAACTACAATGATAGTCAATGTTATACGCATTTGAACGTCGATTTTGAGCTAAGGCTGTCTTGCAGTTGAATTGACATCAACGTAGGGGTTAAATTTGTATGTAAAATATACGACAAATTAGAGTAATTATTAACCATTTTTGTGGTTAATTTAACATTAAGACGTGTTACAGTAGCCGTATAAAAGCTGAGTTAATTTATAATCCTTGAGCGTTGTTTTAGTTAAAATAATTGTCATAATTACCATCATCCTAAGCTCAATTAATAGCTAACTATAGTTAACTATTATTTGGTGTTGATTTAACCTCTGAATTCTGTGATTTTACTACATCTGACACATTGTAATAACATTATCAGTAGTTATCAGTGTCATCACTAACGTCAAATTAATTTATTACAGGAGTGAGCTGACATAATATTGGTGTTGTTTTGACAACAGCAATTTTTAAAATTACACTTCATTAAATGTTAAATTAGATTTTGTGTATAGTGAATCTAACCTTAAATTCATTTAAATCAGGCATAAGCTCTATAGTCAAAACAATTTTTAATTTTGTATAGAAAACATTTGTTTGAAAAATAAATTTAATAAATTTAAACTTTTAACACTATTGTGGTGAATACTGAATTATGGCCATGCTTATTATTATAATTTTTTTATATCTATGTAATAAACAAACACAAGTTTAATTAGAATAACATTTATTTAAATTCAATATTTTTTTACAAATTTAGAACGATAAGTATAGGTATATTAATATAGTTTTATTAATAAATACTAATTATAAAAATAAAGTTTACAATTTACAATGCATATTTTAAAGTAGCATACATTTTACCATTCTCTAGAACTCTAGCCACAGTTGGTGTTGAATCGGGTAATTCATTAATATAACAGCCAATATGATTTGAAATATTTATTTCTTTAGTATTTTCAATTTCATATGCATGGTAATGTGGATCAAAACCTATGCTTGAAATTGGACTGAGTATAAAATAAGGGTTCCTAGATTTCCCTACAAGCAGACTTATTATTTCCCCAAAAATACAGCCATCAAGATTTACATCAATAACCATAAGTAAGCCTTTTTTATAATAAACTCCTTTAAATTTAAGCCAAGAAGCATTAAAACAAACTGGAACTAATTCTTGAGGAAACTTATACAATGGTGCTGGAAACTCAGAATTGACAACAATCTCTTTTCCAGTACCTAATTTCAAATCATGTTGAAAACCAGTTTTTGAAAGAAGGCGACTAACCATTTGAAGTTGTAATTTATAGGCTAATGTATGACCAAGATTTATGCGACAAGGTATTGCATTTGCCACACCTTTCAAAATCTTATGCTTTGCTTCAAACCGTATACATGATGTTAACTTTATTGGACCATTTTTCAATAACATACGACCATAATGGGTTAAAATATGAAATTTCGGTTTTAAATTGCTTTTTGACAAGATGAGATACAGTCTATTATGTTGAGCAACAATAGAATCTAGTAATAAAGCACAATCACTTTGTATTCTACGCGCACAACATAAATCAACTATCTGTCGTAATAAAATGTATAGTTTCCAATTTTGAGAATGTTTAGGGACTAACTCACCTACAATTAAACCAAAATTTCTTACTAGGCATAACATCTCCGATGCTGACATAATAACTACCCATTATTTAAGCTGTTCTGATTTATTTTTGGAGGACAGTTTTTGCGTTCTGTAACACCGTAGTCAAAAAGAGTTATTCTAGAATTTAGTTGGTTCAAAGTAAAATATTTTTTATCAATAAGATTTTTAATTACTACTGCCATGTCATAACGTGCCACTCCTTCAGGAATATCGTGCATAAAATCACAAACCATATTTTGTACAACATGAAAATTGGGCACTTTGTTAAATATACATCTTTCATTTAATCCAGAATTAGACACACAGTTTAAAATAATATCGGTTTCATAATTATTTTCATTCCGTATTAAAGTGTCAACTTCGCGTACCATTTTATGAAGATCATGTTTAGAACAACGACAAATTCGGCAACAGTAATTAGCATTAAAACTTTCAACAAAACCCAGAATTGAATTTAGACCTAAATTGTCTCCTAATACCAAACCAAGAGCAAAGACTATTGTAATTTCGACCGAGTCAACTTGTATTGTAATGCCATTGGTTTGAAGATCTTTCAATTCATTGATTAGGGATGAAAACATTATTTCATTTGTCACTTTATTAATTCCTCGATCAGTAGAGTGAAATAAAAAAGCTATAAAAATGTTTTCCAAGGCAGACAAATATTCAGGAGGAAATGCTACTACTGAATAATAAATACATCCCATTTTATGTATTCCAGAATGTGAACCCAATGGGTTACCTAATTCAACATCATCATAGTATAAGTAAATAGGGAATACAATTTTGTCTGAAAAATTACGTCTCATTTTTTTCCAAGTGGAACCATCCAAAAATGAAATCATTGTTTCATTATTGGATAAGGATTCATTCATAAATTTAGTTGCAGTTTTATAAATATCAGGAAGTTCAAAGAAAGCTTTCAGATTTCTTTTTAAAGAAAGAAAATGTCCTTGTACTGGTACCATTAAAAGTCTATCTTCGCCAAGAACAGTTTTTTTTTCTTTTGTGTAACCTACAACTATAGTTTTTGGTATGATGAAAAGATCATTTGAAACTAAGTATTTCATGCGAAGGTGCTCAGTTGTAAGATCTAAAAACGGATGTTGAAGAGCATTAAACATTTCTTCAATTTCAAATTTTGTTGAGACATTACTTAAGTTTAAAAGTGGCATAATCTTTGACTTCAATTCAAGTACTATATCACTAGAAAATAATTCTATGACCCCATCTATTATTTCTTGCAAAAGCATACTTGTTACAGACGGTTTCATCATAAGTTTACTAATAAAATTTAATGCACACTTCTTAACAATATTTGTGTATGATATTTGTGTTAAAGGCAACAAAAATAAGTCATCAGTGTTTTTAGTCCTTATAAGTTCATCAACAACATGAATATCTTCTAGAACTTCATATGTGTCAATATGGTGATCAGAGGTAGTAGTCATTTCTGACAAATTAAAAAGAGTAGATGCAAATGAAGAAGGTTCAGTATCATTATAGATATTACCAATAGCTTCACTACCTAAATTATTGTGTAATGCATTATCAGAATTTGATTTTACTAATGGATGACTTCTGTTTAAATGTTGCCTAAAGCTTTTTAAACCTCTAAAGTCTCTACAACATGATTGCTGTTTGCACATATAAAACGACTGAGTTCCTAAGTTATGGTAAATTTTCATGTGCCATATAAGTTTAGAAATTTAGCTATGCCTTTTCAAGCATAAAAAACAGTTGTACATTTTGTTACCAATTGTAATTACCTTTGACAAGTTTGATAAATTGTATAAAATAGTATTCCATAAATAATATTAAAAATTGAACATACCAAATTTAAATGCTAACAGTTGCGTTCATGGTATTCATTTTACTATTTAAAGATACAATAACTGAAGATTGACGATCATAATTTGTTTCTATGTTGTACAGCTGTAGTTGTAGAATTATCCATGACTCGTAACATTCTTTTGGATAGCAGCAGTGTAATGCCATAAATGTCTTCAAACAAGCATCTACGGCTTCCAATGGACAGTTAAATGTCCAAAATTGATCGTCGACTCTTGTATAGCAGTATTGAATTGAAAATAAATCTTTTCCAACCAATACTATAAAAGGCTGAATAGTTGTGCCATACTGTACATATTTTTTAATTCTTTTATCTAATTCAGCTTCAAGTCCTGTCAAATTCTGAAAATCAAAAGAAATATTATGACCTAATATACTGTATTATTAAAAGGTTCAAAAATTCTATTGTTACAATTTGAATGAAAAAAATCCAATTAGTTTAAACAACTTCTGATGATCAGAGATTTGTAATTTTTATTATAATTATTATTTTTATTATTTTTAAATACTTAGTACTAAAAAAACAATATAAAACGAAAATGAATTTGTATACCCCTTCAAAAGATAAAATCTTGTGCCGAAGAGGGTGAGATCTAAATTCTAATTACAATTTATATTAATAACAAAGTAGGATGTATAGTACGGAATGAAGACAGACTAGAATTATATTAGATAGATATATGACTGAGATTTAATTTACAAACAAAACTTTTAAACAACTTAAATGAATTAAAGCTACATAAATTAATTATTAGTTTTTTATATAATTGTGTGCTTTTATTAACTGTACTCTGTTGTCCAACTGTGATTTTAATGTTTTTGAAGGTATTTAAATTGGTATAATTTTATTCCTGGTATTATATCTGGATTCAGATTTATATTTGTATTATAAATACTATGTTGTCTTTTTTACACATAGTTACAATATATAATGAATTTGTTCAATTAAAATGTAATTAATAAATATAACTTACAGTAACATGAACAACAAAAGCTGCAGCTGACTCAACAAGTGACGGTTTCCATGAATTTTTGTTATTTTTGATTTGTGTTTTAGTGGGCACAAGATATGGAATTAGGAGAAGTTTGAGAATATTGCACGTCCTGGTATCTTATATAAGGGTAATAAATAGTTTAAATTAAAACAGTCAAGTACATGTTTGTAAAAATATTATTTTAATTGATGGATTTATATTTTATACTCACTTCCACTGAGTTGTACAGCATCGAGTTGTTTCAATAAGTCTTTACCATAGTTTCTTTCACTGAATTTCTACGTAAGCTCAGTAAATTATTTGAAAAGTAAGTCCACTTTTTTATAAATGTTGGCCAATCATGTAAAAGATCCTTAATGCTGGGATACTCCAAATTAAAATCTTCAAATACCTTAAAAACATAAATCTTGAATAAAGATACTAACTAATTTTATGCTATGATTTATTATATTTGAAAAATTACCAGAACATATCCTTTTGGGCCACATAAAATAGGCCAGGATTTAAAAATTTCAGACAAATGACGTTTTGAAACGTCAGAACCATGGATTTCTGTTTTCCTTATATCGTAAGTAAGTTTCCAGTGTTTAATAACTTCTTCAAAGTCAGAAGATGGACCTGACTGACTCAACCAGACTTTAGCAGCTTCAATTTCATCTATTATAATCAATGTTATTAATAAATAAACATTTCTACAAATTAGGCATATTTTATAATTGTATTACCAGAAAATGTTATAACTGCAGGTGATATATCATTAGCACATTTAGTTTTTCTTTCACCTTCAATAGCACCTATACTTCTCAAACGACGCGAGACATTCTTCCACCTTTCAACTAATTTCCCTTTGGCATGAGAATTATTTCCACTGCTCGATGGTATGAAATATAGTTTCTATATAAGATGCATAGTATAATAGTTTTATTTTTCATAAATATGCTGAAATTAATTTGATAACCAACCTCTTGTTCTTTAGGAAATATTTCAATGATTAAAGATGCAATTTTCCGAAAGTAAAAGTCAGTACACCTGAAAATTATCAAAATATTACCAAATAAATAATACTACACATTAATTATATAATATTTAATTGGCTATTACTCTACTACTCAGTAATTACTAATTATATTCAAATCAATTCTCAATTGGTAGATTTATGTTATTTTAAACCTAGGCAATGAAAAACACATTATATTTTTGAATGTATCTACCTATATAAATATAACTTCATCAAGTATTGGTGTTAAAATAAAAATATAGCTAAATAAATAATAAATAATAAATAAAATTAAACTCTGTAAAAAAAACCTAACATTCTTTAGGTTTGTTCTATAAATGTGCAGTTATAAATATTGTTATATTATTAACATTGATCTAGACTAAATTTTTGAAACTAGGTACCTACACTGATTTGATTTATTACCTGCTCTTATCTTGAAACAAGTAATTAATTAAAAGTTTAGTTAGGCAATTCTGAGCTTCGTCTGAGAGGTGGCCATTATTCACCTTAGCATCAGTCATAATGAAACGACCATCATTTGTTGTCTGCAATAAGGCCATAATTGTCTACAAATAATTCATTACAATTTTTTACAAGCTCATACACTGTTATAGTACATTAGTATATTACTTGTAAAGTCCACTCCATTGGCTTATATACACCATACTTGGGATGTGGAGAATATGGAGAATATCTATTAGAACTACTTGCACTAGCACTTACATTATTATTGTTATTTACTACATTCAAAGGGGCAATGATGTAATCTTCATTTAAATTATGTATACTTCCAGAAATACTATCATTATAACTTTGATCTTCAAAAAACTGCTATAAGTTTAAGATGAGGTTTGAGATAAATAAATTAAAATAACTAATTGAACAAATTAAACCAATATTTAAATTCATAATGTCTTGTATTATAGGTACTTACCTCAATATATTGTATGTTTTCGTTATCGTCCTGGTCCATAATTTATAAGTAAATTAGTTTGTAAATTTTAAAACTTTTAAATCAAAATGGTACGAGACACGATGCCACGATGGAGTTAAAACGAATAAGTAAACTAATCGAAATAACAGATATTATAGGTTATGTGTAAAATTAATTTAATATTTATTTTTTACTATGTTTAATGTTATTATAATGACTTGTCATGTGGTAAAATTACACATTGTGAATTGTTAAATCAACACTCCTTGGGTATTCATTCTAGTTACAACATGGATAAAAATAACGTGGTAAATGATAATAATATAACACTGTTTGATGTTGAATTAAATTACTTTGGAGTTAAATCAACACTTTTTTCTTCTTATATATACTTCTAATATAGTTGAAATAACGTGGTTATTCATTTTTAAATTTTACTATTTGATTATGTTTAAAATGATGCTCAATTTTGTTATATTAAAGTCATCTTGCTAACCAAATCTACTAATTACGGTAGCTACAATGACATTATTATAATGTTATAGATTGACTAATTGTGTACATTTCATACCAACAAACAAAAGTTTCAAAATAACTATTTATTGTTGCTTAATTTACGTTTAATTATAGTCACGACAATTTATAACAATTGTCAAGTGATCTACACTCATGATGACTCTCGACAAAGTGTTATCGTGAATAGAACCAACTATTAACTAGACAATTTGCTCTCAACACCCCTATTTATAGTAGATTTAACTCCGAAATTTCTATGCGTGTGGAGCTCCAGCTATGCTAGGATCACGTTCGGGCCTAGCAACGTTGGTTAAAGAAAAAAACTGTTCAGCATTGACAACGCATTGTGTAATTCATCGACAAGCATTAGCTTCAAAAACATTACCTGAAGAACTCATATATACTTTAAAAACAGTCCGTAAAAATGGTGAACGCTATCAAAAGTAGTGCACTAAATACTCGCATTTTTAAAAAAATATGCTCGGACTTGGATTCTGAACATGAAACTTTGCTTTTTCATACCGAAGTCCGATGGCTTTCGAAAGGAAACATGTTGGCACGATTATTTTCACTTAAGGAGGAAGTGACAGTGTTTTTAACTGAGAAAAAAATGATCGATTTATTGAAATGTGTTTGTGATCATAAGTTTGAAATGCACTTGGCTTATCTTGTCGATATCTTTGAGCATTTAAACAAGCTTAATTTACAATTACAAGGCTCCGGAAATCATAAATTGGAAGGCGCTTCAAATATATTTATATTTGAAGATAAACTTCGCGCATTTATTTGTAAAATTAATTTATGGATAAGTAAAGTTGAGATGAATAACTACTCAACGTTTCAAACACTAAAAAGCATCGTCGACAACGAAAAATATGCTGACTTCGTGCCTGAGGTCCAGCAAAATGTGTTACACCATCTGCATAAACTTAAAGATGAATTTAACCGGTATTTCCCAGAATATAATGGTTATGAAACGAAAAGTGTCCGAAGTATGATTCGAAACCCTTTTATTGTCAAAGTTGATGAGGTGGATGATGATATCCAGGAAGATTTGATAGAGTTACAAAATGATCGAAACTGTAAGGATACGTTTGAATCTTCCATGAATATCGAAGAGTTTTGGTGTAAAAAAGCAATTACGTATCCTAAGCTTCGAGAAATCGCACTAAGATATTTAGTCATGTTTTCAACAACTTATATGTGCGAACAAGGATTTTCCGCACTGCTCTACATTAAAAACAAACAAAGAAATCGGCTGGACGCCACTAAAGACATGCGTGTAGCTTTGAGCAATATTACCCCAAGAATATCTTTGTTAGTAAAGGAAATGCAAGCGCAAAAATCACATTAACTTGTTTTTATAATTAAATTTGCCTTTTATAAAAATAATAGTATGATACCCATTTTTTTTATTATGGTAATTTGTGTTGAATTGTTAATAAATGTAAAATTTTTACCAAATTAAATTATTTTGTATAGTAAAGTAGTAGAATTATATATAATAGTATAGTAATAAAAAGTAAAGTAACATAATAAAAATTTACATTTTTCGATAAATTTTGTGTATTTTTGTAAAAAAAAAAGGTCTTCCTAGTTTTCGTAAAATTGAGGTGGTCCGCGACCTATAAAATATTGTCGAAGTGGTCCGTGGTGGTAAAAAGGTTGGGAACCACTGCTCTAGATAATCGGTAGTTGAACACTCTTCGGGAATCAGTAAGGTTACGTCCAGGGTACGGTCTAAGTAAATTGGTATGTAAAGCAAACGCTTCATCCCCAATAAACACATACGGTTGTGGGTTGGTACTTGTATTTGGTAAAGTAACTGGTTCAGGTATGTTCAATTTGCCTTCATATAATTGTTTACCAAAAGCACACTCCTTGAACACATTGGAGTCCCCTTCACGACCATATGAACCAACATCGATTACAACAAAATTCAAATTTGCATCAACTATTGCCATCAAAACGATAGAGAAATACTTCTTATAATTAAAGTACAACGAACCGGAGTTGTTAGGATTTCTACACCTTATATGTTTGCCGTCTATTGCTCCTAGACAATTGGGAAAATTGGTTTTAGAATAAAATATATTTGATATTTCCACCCAATCTTCTTTGGTCGGTTTAGGCATCTCTTTCGAATTTAAAGTTGACCATATCACTTTACAAGTGTCTTTTACGATCACTCCAATCGTACTTCTTCCCACACAAAAATCAAATTTTAATGCAGCGAAGCACGTACCAGTTGATAAATATCTAATAAATAAAATATATATTATTAATTAATACATTATTAAAAATACATTTTGATGGGTCGCTTTTTTTAGTTTTTACATTCTGAGCGTAACAATGTCACAATGCATTGATTTTACTATGTGTATGTTTTTGTTTATTACATTTTTAGATTCTGAGCGGAAAAACAATTTTCAAAAAATGTCCACTTAAATTGAACTATTTATAGGCATATGCAATTTTCGATTATTATTAGTTTTTATTAAATTAATATCGATAAATTTAATAGAAGGCTTCTAACATATTGTTATAATAGCAGTTGAAAAATAAAATAAATTCAGTCACAATTTTTTTTTATAAGCATTCATAGTTTGAATTTTGACAAAATACGTAAAAATCACGAAAATTCACAAATTATTTTAAGCTAGAAATTCATAAAAAAATTTCATTTTCTATATTTGATAAAATTTTCAAAATATTTTGATTAGTTTTGAGCTGTTACTGAAATTTTAATTTTTAATTTTTTTTTATTAATAGAAAAAATTAAAATTTTATCGGTTGGGTCAAAAAGCTAGAAAATTGAATATATTCATTGTAACAAGGCTTCCAACATATTGATTCAATAGCAGTCGAAAAATAATAAAAATAAATATTCATGATTTTTTTTATAAGCATTTAAACTTATTTTTATAAAATTTAATAATTATTTTGTAACCAAAAATTTATAAAATTTGAATATTTTTATCTAAAGGTTCCACTTAAAATTTATTTTTATACTGATTTCATTAATTATTTATAATATTATAAATTAATATAATCATAGTGACCGATCTGAAAGCCAAATGGAGACATATTAGAGACCACTATTCAAAATTTATGAATCAGGGTAAAAGTGGCGAAAGTGCAAAAAGAAAAAAATATGTATACGCAGAATCACTGACGTTCTTGCAGCACATAATTAAAAAAAGAAGGTAATTCTATTAATAAAAATATTTATTACAAACAATAATATTCATGAAAATGTACATCACTATAGTAATGACAACTAGATAAATTATTTTTTATTTGCTCATAGGACGACAGGTAATTTCAATGAAAGTGTACAAGAAGAAGAAAAAAATACCGGCGGAGAAGATTCATCCCAAGAGCAGGTTTTAGATAATGAAATGATACCACCTCAATCCAACAGATATTCAACTTCAAAAAGTAAAAAACAAAATAGTTCCAAGGTACAAAAGATGACACCATTTCAAAAAGAGTTACTAAGCAATTTAGCTACTTCCGAAGAAGATGAAACTTCTGATCCTGATAAGGCATTTTTATATTCCTTAATACCTGAATATAAAAGACTAAACTATGATCAAAAAACAGATTTTCGTCTCATGACTCTACAATATTTTAGGAACGTATCATTAGGCTCTAATCAACTACAATCAACTCCACCATGTTTTAACATTTATCAAAACACTAGTCAGAATGCCCCTATTCCAACTCAATATTCAAGTGTATATCCTTCATTCAATCCCGGCATGGAGAACAATCAAAATCAAAATCTTATGCCACAACCCTTGCCAATATATTCATCTAATTTCAATCCAAATGCTCAACATTCCACACCATATCCTAAAAACTCATATACTTATATATCTGATCAATCCCAACAACCTACTACTAGTGAAGATTTGTTTGAAAAACTGTAATAGTATGATAAATAAGTAAAGTTTATACTTATTGCAATAGGGTGCGTCATTTCAGTTTTTAAATTCAAACATCATGACATTTTAAAATTTTTTTTATAAATATTAAAATAACAAGGTTTTGTTATGCAGTAAAATATTATATGGTGCTTATAAAGTATTAATGAAGTTAAAAAAGTATTTAATTTTTAATATTTTAAGAACATGAAATTGTTTCATTTTTTATATTTTATAATTAAATAACAAAGATTGTTATATTTTAATGTTATTTGTACTATACTGTTAAATATTATTTGATCTTTGAATAAAAATAAAGTATTACATTTTTTTTTCTTATAATGTAGTGTTTGTCCGTGTATTTTCATAACCTAATACAGAAATTATGTTAAAAAATAAAAATAATTATTTTTAATTTTTGATAACAATAGCTTATAGGTGATTAGTGATAACTTATTAATTATTAATAATCATATACATATATCACGTTGAAAAACTTAACTTTTATACGTAATATAAAAAAAAACTTACCTTAAAGTAATTGTTAGACGTTCCTCAGCAGATATCGGATTACGAAATTCGGTGGTATTTTTCGTTATATGTGGCCGTAGAGTTTTTAGCAACTCGTCAAAACTTGAAATTGACATACGATAATACTCAAAGAATTTATCAGGATATAGTCTAATATTTTCAAAAAATGTCGTAAACTGGCCTATTTTCTCACGATCCGTATTTAGTGGGTGTACCCAATACCTTCGTTTTGCCTTCGGTGGATCTAATAAGCCTAATGCTTCGGCTACAGCAACAACTTTAACCTTTTGATGATTCATTTAATCTATAGATTATATATATTATATATTATATTATTATATATAATACATTTATAAAATATAAGTATAGTATACTTACTTATGGAGTGTTCAAAAAATAAATTAAAAATACAAAAATGTAATAATTTTGACGCACTTAAATTAGGTAGGTACCTAATATTATACTCGTACCTATAACGTTATAACTGACAAGTAATATGACAAAATAATTCTGAATAAATTATGTAAGTAATCTAGGTCTACATCAAAGAGCGTAGAGACGTTGAATGTAATGAAATTATTGGCCTTAGGTAGTTTGACGAATTTGGAGACTAGTGGTGGCGTTTGGAACTTGGAATGCAGTAGCGGGAACAAAAACGCATAGATGTGACATCAGTTCGTGAACGACTCCCGTCCGAGCAACACGTATGTTAACGTTTAGTACGCCTTTATAGCTTCGATAGCGTAAAGGCCAGTCTTCTTCGATACAGGTAATATGATATTATTATTCTCCCGTTATCTCAGCCCGTAATTACCCAGACACACGCAACTGCCGCATTACCTAATTAAACGACCGCCGACCGCTCGCGGTCGTTACCGGCCCAAGGCCACCCGACACCTCTCACCTTTATCATTTTTCGTAATGAGCCCAACGTCCAATTCTAAGACCGCTTCCACAAAGCAAAACAACAAACCACCTTTATCACCATTAATTCTCGTTAAAACTAAAATACCACAAACTACCAATAAGTCTCCAGATGACTCTTCCGACTGCAACGATATCTGGCAAACAATAGACCCAAAAAAACGACTCAGATCACCGCTTATCAAATCTCCTCCGCACAAAAAAGCAGACTCAAACATATTCATCACAAAAAACCGATATGCACCGATATCTCCCACCAACGAAAATGAACCAATGGATAGCACGAACGTACAGCCCACTGATAATGCCGCTGAAATCAACACCGATAAAATAAATCTTCCTCCTCCAATATTCATTCAAGCTCAGCTAAACTTCAACACATTCTGTATCAAATTAAAAGAAATTACAGACTCTACAAGTTTTGCATGCAAAACTACTACCAAAGGTGGCAAATTACAAACCTTCAGTTCGGATTCATACAGATCTGTTGTTAAATTTTTAAAAAACGAAAATGTTTCCTTCCATTCCTACCAGTCCAAAGAAAGCAAACCACTCAGAGTAGTAATCAGGAACCTACATCCTACTACCGACAAGGACCACATAACCAATGAGTTATCCGAACTAGGTTTTCAAGTCATGAACATCACAAACGTTCTCCACAAATCTACTAAAACTCCACTCCCTCTTTTTTTTATCGACCTCGTACAGTCTCAGTCTAATCAAGAAATCTTCAAACTAAATTCTCTCTGTTACTCCAAGGTCAAAGTAGAAGCACCATACACTAAAAAGGAAATTCCCCAATGCCAGCGTTGTCAGTCCTACGGTCACACCCGTGGCTACTGCAACCATACCCCAAGATGTGTTCGCTGTGGTGATACTCACGATTCTTCTGAATGTCAAAAATCTCGAGATGAACCAGCCAAATGCGCACTTTGTGGTGGCTCACATCCTGCTAATTACAGGGGCTGTCAGTCCCACAAGGATATCCTCAAACACAGAAAAATTATTTCAAATCCTAATTCAAACTTCAGAACCAGCCACTCCACTACCGACAATGCCAATTCAAATCTCACCGAAAATCTCACATCGCCTAAACATTTTCCTCCCCTTCCCAACTCAAACTCATCTCAACATCAACCAGCAACTCAGGAGAAACCGGATCAATCTCCAACGAATAATCTCTCCGTCTACCTCTCCACATTTGTTAATGAGCTTAAATCATTAATCAACCCACTAATCTCACTCGTCACGACCCTCATAGAAAAACTCATACACAACGATGGCCGCCGTTAATAACACCAGTCACCCACTCTCAATCTTTTTGTGGAACGCTAATGGAATTCTCAATAACATCAACGAACTTCAACTCACCCTTAATGAAAATAGAATCGATATCGCAATGATATCCGAAACTCATCTCACCCAGAGAAACTTCCTCAACATCCAAGGCTACGAAGCACTCAGAGCAGATCACCCGGACGGCTCCGCTCACGGAGGAACTGCTCTACTTATCTCTCGCAGAATACCTCACTCTCCCCTCCCCCCTCACACTTCAGACAAACTCCAAATCATTGCTTCTTCCATTGTTCTTAACTCAATCCCAATCTCATTTGCTTCCGCTTACCTTCCTCCAGGATGCCAATTTCCCGAAAATGAACTAACATCCTTTATACTCTCCCTCAATCACACATTCGTCATTGGAGCCGACTTCAACGCTAAGCACCT
This sequence comes from Myzus persicae, assembly GCF_001856785.1. Classification (NCBI taxonomy): domain Eukaryota; kingdom Metazoa; phylum Arthropoda; class Insecta; order Hemiptera; family Aphididae; genus Myzus; species Myzus persicae. Next base: position 66,037 of record NW_019104342.1, read on the forward strand.
AAACTGGGGATCCAGATATACCAACACAAGAGGCCGTTCCCTTCTCAGGGTCATGTCCTCCTCGCACGCCAAAACTATTACTACGGATGCTCCTACATACTGGCCTACGCACGCAAATAGATACCCGGAAATTCTTGACTTCTTTCTATCAAACCTGCCTAACCACCTCAAAACTCAAATAACCAACCTAAATGATCCTGCTTCAGACCATACTCCAGTTCTACTGCAAATCAATACCCAAGCCTCGAGCAAGCCCAGTTTTAAACAAATAAATTGGCCCAAATTCCGTAATATCTTATCGAATAATACTAATCTAAACATAAAATTAAAAACTAAAGAAGACATTGATATGGCAATCACTTCTCTTACTGAAAACATTCTTCTCGCAAAAAACAACTCACTTTCCCCTACGTTAAACACGATAAGCTCCAATCATTTAACACCTGAAATAAGTCACCTCATTATTGAAAAACGTCGAGCCCGCAACAGATGGCAGCACTCCCACTACCCAGATGATCGGCATATTTACAACTCACTTTCAAACAAACTTAAAAAACTTCTCAAGAAACATAAAAATGCTCTTTACGAATCACACTTATCATCTCTATCACCAAATAACGGTTCCCTATGGAGAAAAACAAAATCCTTACTCAGACACAAGACAATATTCCCTCCTCTTCAACGTCAAAACTGCAACCTCGCCGTCTCTGCTCAAGATAAGGCTGAACTATTAGCTCAACATTTTTCCAACGTCTTCAAACCACACTCTATCCTCCCTGACAACTCTCATCTAGATCAAGTGAACAATTTTATAAATTCACCACTCCCTATGTCCCTACCCGCCAAACCCACCACCCCAAATGAGATCTCCTCAATTATTAAAACATTCAAGATCAACAAATCACCAGGCCACGATCAGATAAGTAATAAAATTGTCAAAAATCTCCCGGCCAAAACAATCATTCATCTTACCCATATTTACAATGCCACACTTCGTCTATCATACTTTCCTTCAACCTGGAAGTCAGCAGTTATTATTCCAATACTAAAACCCAGCAAGCCTCCTGACAAGGCTGACTCATACAGGCCAATTAGTCTGCTACCAGTGCTCGGAAAAATCTTGGAAAAACTACTCCTCAAGAGACAATTAAAAATTTCTGACGAACAAAATTCATTACCAGATTTCCAATTTGGTTTTCGCCCAAAACATGCCACTTTTCACCAACTACATCGTGTTGTCGATTTAATTGCCTCCTCCCTCGAAACGAAGAAATACTGTTCCGCAGTATTCCTTGACGTCGCCCAAGCATTCGACTCGGTCTGGCACGCTGGCCTGCTATACAAATTAAAAAAAATCTATCCTGCGCCATACTATCTCTTACTCAAGTCATATATCGAAAACAGATCATTCAATGTTAAAATGGAATCCACCTTTTCCGACTCTTACGACATACTTGCTGGCGTACCTCAAGGAAGCGACATTGCCCCGTTTTTGTACATCATATTCACAGCTGACATTCCTACCACAGAAAACACTACTATGGGTACATATGCAGACGACACTGCCATTCTTGCCGCTGACTCCGATCCAGACATTTGCTCTCACCATCTCCAAAACCATCTCAACATGCTTTCAAAGTGGTGCAACACATGGAAAATCAAAGTAAACGAACTCAAATCTACACATATCACCTTCACCCTCAGACCTAAGGACTGTCCTGAAGTTTCTTTCAACAATTCAGTAATTCCCCACTCAAGAGAAGCCAAATACCTTGGCCTGCTACTCGACAGGAGACTCACCTGGGGTCCTCATCTCAAAAATAAAAGGAAACAGCTCAACTCCCGCCAACACGTCATAAGACCTCTCCTCAAATCAAACATGAACCTGTCTAACCGTTTACTTCTATACAAAAGTCTCCTCCAACCAATATGGTCATATGGAATCGCCCTCTGGGGCACTGCCAAACCATCAAACCTTCGGACAATCCAGGCTTTCCAATCAATATGCCTTCGTATGGTCGCCAAAGCACCTTGGTTTGTTACAAATGCCTCTTTACATCAAGATCTCAAAGTTCAATCCATCAACCAAACAGCAATTACATTCTACTCAAGACTTCACTGCAAAATACTTGGCCACCCAAACAAATTAATATCCAATCTTCGCTCAAAACATCTTCCCGGCAACCCCACCCGTCGACTCAACAGAAATTGGTCCAGAGACCTTATCTAAAATACTTTTACATTTAATCAACTAGATTTAAGACTCATTAAAAGGTAGCTCAACTGTGAGCTTCCCTTCACTGCCCCATCATTGTCATTCCTCCCTCCAATTTACTCATTGTACATAACTTGTATAGATTGTAAATTTTTCAATAAACGCTATTTAAAAAAAAAAAAAAGATGTGACATAGGCAAAATCATCCGGTCAAAACGCGTCCGGTTTACCCGGACCCGCTAAAACGCATGGTGTGGCGGGACCCTAAATCAACTAACGTTTTTTTTTTATCTTCTTCTAACATTTTGAAGTGTAAATGAGAGATAAATGAATAGAATGTCCAACTAGAATGTATTATATATATATATATATATATATGTATATTGTACAAATATTTTGTTGTTGTTTTTTTTTTTATGAAAATTTGAATTAAATGATTTATTAGCAATCTGTGATAGAATAGTGATTAATTATTGTAGTGACAAATATAATACAACAGACCAATTTAATTGAAATATTTTATTATCAATTTATAATTCGCTGTATTTATACCTAACACGGTGTAGATAACCGTGATACCTAGTGATCAATATCCTATCACGTATCACGTCGATGTCACCAAATGATTAGACTGGGAACGGTTAATAATAAAACGTGAGCCCGGTTACCTTAATTTTTTCGCTACGAATTATTAATACGTATATAAATATATCGTATAATGCCTGTCGCACACCGACCAGATTGTGCTACTGTGTATTTGTTTTGGTACTCAACAGGAATTGGACAGGTTCGCCGAGCAAGACCTGTGAGTACTAGTGTGCAGGTGGTGTGTGTAGGTGTGTATATGTGAGGTGTAGATGCTTATAACTATGGAAAATAGGTAACTCTAATTAATAATGGCTAACACGGTTGCTGGTAAAAAACAGTAACTCAATTTGGTAATAATAGATAATATGATATAATAATATGTTTTAAAATAATACACAATAAACAATACTATGGCCAATAGGCAAAAACAATATAATAATATTTTATAACAAGCTATTTGAGCGGCTAAGAATTATATAAATATGGCTAAATAATATGATAATAATTAGCTATTTGAGCTGTAATATAATAATAAATATAATGAAATAAATGACGCACACAATATAACAATAAAGTAAAACAAATATTAAAAATTGGCGATTAGCGCCTGTAACAAATACCTATAACATAAATTGGTTATTCGCACCTTTTGCAAATAATACAAATATGACGAATTGCGCCCTTTGCAAATAATAAAAGTACGGCGATTCGCGCACGACAATAATAAAGCGGTTTCAATAATTATAATATGTGAGGCGATTTTCGCCTTACATAAGAATATTACAAAATTGGCGATTCGTGCCTGAACTTATAAAACGATGTAATATAAACACAGCGGCCGGCATACACTATGATAAATTTTGCGTCTTGATGACAGCGGTGTGCGAAATGACTGGATTGCGGCGGCCGTATCGCATAATTGTACAATCTGCATTTATCTCTTATATAATAATTAATAATTCACAGACGGCATAATTTACATGTAAAAATAAATAATAAGGTGTTGTGTGTGTGTGTGCGTGTCGGTCGGTGGTCACTGATAGCACATAATTTACATATATTATATAATGTCCAGCTGGCACGGACTATTATACTACAATATACACAATAATAATATAATACAATAAACAATTAATATGTTGTGTGTGCGACAATTAAATAGTGGGAGCAGGGCGATGAGCGCGCGAACAATACCAATCTCCAACTTCAGATGGTGGTAAAAAAGCTAACCCATAAAAATATCTTAACCAATTTCCAACTTCTGATTTTTTTTCTTTTTATTTACTATGTAAATAATAATGTTTTTGAATTTTGCGATAAAAACTTTGGCTTAAATGAAAAAAGCAGCACACAATTTTACAATTAGGAAATGTATTTAAAACTGCACAATGTGCAGGTTTTTCGAAATCTGCATGGAAATTTTTTATATCTAGCTCTTTGCCAGTTAAGTGTTTACATAATAATTTTATTTCATTCCACATATATTGGTACATTTCTAAGTTTTTGAATGGAAGTAAACAATAAATTACAGGAACGTAAAATTTATTTACATATACATGAATTGTATACAGTTAAAGAAAGAATTTTGGTGCTTAACGAAATGTACCATCTCCAAAAACATGTGTGCTATCACACAACAGGTTTAGATTTGCTTTACAGGTGAATAAAATTACATTTTTATCCGAAGAAATATGACAAAATTTTTCATCGTTAAATGTTATAATATTGTCTCCTTCAGCCGAAAGTATATCAATCGTATCTTCTAATGTTTGTGGTAATGTCGGAAATAACTTTTTACGGGCACAATATAGTGATTTACGCACTAACCTTAAACTAAAATATTCAATATCTGTATCAAATCCACTTTGACGTATTTCTTTTAAAATAATTTTGTTTGGTTTGGTATGTAAGTCTTCTGTCCCCTTTCTTTTTACAGCTGTTCTAATGGGAATTTCCCGAGTGTGTCCGGAAATGTACATTTTTTAATGTTCCTAGTGCGTCCATAATAAGGTATCATCCGAGTGCGTCCCAAGAAAAAAAAGGTCATATTTTTTACATAGCCCGAATGCGTCCAGTTCATTTAGAATTACCCAGGGTGCACCACGAGGAGGTGAACTGCCTTACACCCCAAAAATATTATTTTTATTATAATTATTAAAACTAGCTTACACGGTTAATTTTAGGTTAGCGTACAATTTATTCAAACGTTTTTTGTTATTATTATATATTTATATAAGCTGGT
>NW_019104343.1:0-72566 GCF_001856785.1 Myzus persicae
AACTTTCAACCCTTTAATATAGATTGTAAATTCATCAACAAAATTTGAAATATTGACAAAATTTTCTTTACACAGGGCTTTCTTACTACCAATACTATTAATTGACCTTGAGTTTAAAATATCAAAAGCTTTATTAAACATTTCAATAAAGTTTATAGTCCCATCACAATCAGAAAATTCTTTTAAGTTAAGGTTATTTTTACAAAATTTTAACGCATCTGCTACTGACTGACTTAACAGTTGTGTTGCAAGTTTCACCTTCATTTTTTGATTATTATAAAATATATGTTGTTTTCTTAATTTGTTTCCCAAGTGACAGCCTTCATTTTCTTGCAGTATAAATAATTTTTGGATAAAATCAAAATCTATTATATTGTTTTTATAGTCTAGAAACTTTTTTTTCTCACCTAATGCATTCCTAACTAGTTTTATCATGTGCGCCGGATCCAATAAAACAACAATTTCATGGTCAGTGCTATTTGTTGAATTGAATAAAAAGCTAGTATTCAAGCAATCAGCATTAAAATTACAGCCAAGAAGCTGAGACATGGTTACATTGGTGGAGCAACCATCAAAAGTTAAGCTTACAACATTTAAATTTGTAATATTTGATAATAAGTTTAAAGCATGCTTAACTAATTCAGCTTTTTGAGAACTATTTAAACTATTTACAAGGAAGTATCCAATTGGAAGTTTCCAGTTTTCATTTACTGAGACTATCATGATTACCAAACATTCCTTTGCAGCAGCCAAGCTATCATTATTTATGCCGTTTCCAATATCAATGTGTCCATAGTAATTAGTTCCATCATAATCAATATGTTGGCGGATGGCCATTTCATCCAGCATAAGCGCACATATTATAGGGTTATTTGAATTTTGAGCTTTTAGTGAAAGCATTTTTAAGGACTCTTCTGTGAAGCCAGGATTGGCATTAACAGAAGAGTACCATTTGCTAAGTGTTCTTGGGTGAGGCAAGACTGTATTAAATTGCTTTCTCACATAATTATAAGCTTTGCAAGAAAAAAAGTGAAGAGATAAAGCAAACTGTCTGATTTCTGGAGAATATTTTTTTGGCACTTTGTGGCCCAAATTTTTTTTTGCCCAGTTACTAATTAAATGTGTATGCTTACCAAAGGAATCAAGTAAAACATTACTGGCTTCTTCATTAATCAAATTTTCTTTTTGAAGTTTTGATATAATGGATTTTAATGAAACAATTTTTTTATTTTGGCGTCTAATGGTTTGCTTTAAGACTTTCAACTCTTTGTTTTTTATTTTTATTTCACTAGTCAATTTATGAATCCCACGCTTCAAAAATTGACGTTTGGGTGTATCTGTATTTTCAGGTTGACTTGCAGCCACATAACAAGAAAAAGAATTTTTCTAAAAAAAAAATGTAATAAAATTATTTGTTCTAAAAAGTAATACATAAATATTACCTGACAACTAGGCTTCTGAATTTTAAATGTTGATGATGATTCCAGCGGGATTACTGACTCCAAAATATTGCTTATGGTAATATCTGAGCTTGGCATAGTAACAATGTCATCCAATTTAGACACTCCATCACAATAAATATTATTTGTCAATACCTAGAAAAATTTTTAATTATTTTTATTTTTAAATGTCAAACATAGTATCATAATACTTGGATTTCTGGTTTTGAAGCAATAGTAGGTAATATAGTAGATGAAGTTGAAGGTCTAGACATTTCTGGATAAATATTATTCGCCTATGATGAAAATCATTTGATTAAAAATGTTCAAAAAGAAATATTATAGTCATATTATAACTTACACTAAAAACACGAGATACAATAATAGTTGGTATTGCATAACGAGTTAACTGCCTTGATTTTTTGTATTGCTGAATATATTTTGCCTCAAAATGAGCAGAACAAATTAAGCTATGTTTATTGATGTCATTAATGTTTATATTATTTTCAACAAAAAATTCAGTCCATTTCTTTTGGGTATTTTCATCATGAGATATCCTGATCCAAAAACAATTATAGAAGGAATAAGTAGAAAAAAAGTTTATCATATTATATAGTTACTATTATAATTACATAATATTGTAACAATATACTACAAATTCAAAATAAGCAAATGCAGATTAAACTGTTATATATTTTACTTACCTATGAAACGTTATATTACTTTCTTTGGATCTGCTATTACGCGTTCTTCCACAAACAATACAGCTCGGCATTATGGTTTATTTAGTAGTATAAACTAGTATTTAATAAAAAAGTACAAAACTTTAAACTACAAATACAAAATCAATTTAAACTGTACTGTTTATTCATTATTGTTTACATTTTATAGTTTATCACTTGTATTATCAATCAAATGTAGGTGTGTATTAACGCCATCTAGTAGAAAATCTGTTCCTAAAGTGACACACGACTGGGTTGAATGACCTAACATTTGGCTTCACAACAGTTGTGTTGCCGAGATACGAAACGGCATCTCTATATTACTCTATGGTCCGGATACTCAGTAGATACCCGGACATGATAACAAAATATAGTATTTGCGCATGCGCGCATCGAATGTCCGTGAACGCATTATATTCACGGTGTCCGTGACTCTAGCCACAGCGAAAAATTTTCATTAACACAATTTACTAAATGATTAATAATATAGGTAACTATTGTTTGGGATAATTAACTACCGGTAAGCCTACTGATAATGCATTTTAAATGTATTTACTTCAAAAAAGACTTAGGTGATGAAAATTATCATCTAATTTAAGTAAAATAAAAACAACTTACCGATAAATATGTTGATAAAACATTCTCCTTTAAGTTCGATCAGTTTTTCTAACAACAACGCAGTTTCTCCGCTCAACTGAATATCATCATCACCAAAACTAATAATATTTGGTTGATCGTTTGACATAACGAACGTCAATTAAAAATATAACCAAAACAAAATGGTTTAAGCTTAAAGGTACAATTTTTATAACATATAATAATATTGTTATTATAATCGTTGTGCGACTTAGGCGGTTTTCAGTGTTTGTACTTTGTAAGAATAAGTTGCCAAAATGTCAATCAACGAAAAAAAGTGAATAAAGATACAGAATAACATGTGAAATGAACGAGTGACAATAAACTATGCGTCTAATGTCTATGCACTATGGTAATGGTACGTTAGATTTGTTAGAGGTTATAAAATATAAATGCATTATGCATAATACGATGACTGTGCGGACTGCGGAGTAGTGTAGGCGCTATACGGAATTCCCGCACTACCTATTTATACCATCGGTATTGGATTTAACGAATACCTATTGTTCTTAAATTTAATACGTAATTTCTTATTTTAATGGTTAAGTTAAGTTTATACTATTAATGAAAATATATTAAATTCAATCGTACTTATAGTATTATTTTAAATACTGTATACATTATTAATTTAAACTTATAAAGAAGATAATTTAAATACTTTTTCATACTAACTTATTACATTAATTTAAAGTAACACTAATCACTAATTTAATGAAATTACTCATCTATAAAAGTAATGACAATTTACATTATTTTTATTGGAGTAAGCATTATTTTTACTATTTATTATTAATTATTTTAAATAAAATATTTTAATATAATTAATACGATAACATTCATTTTATGACACTTAGTATTCATTGAATTTAAGCTAATATCGTAATATTAAATCAATAGTATTAACTTTTATTAACAATTGTTTTAATATTAAAATGTTTGAATGTACTTAATTTAAAGGAGTAACATTATTAAACTTATGCTGTATTTTTCTCTGAGTGATGGATTCACTTTTCTATCAGAAAAGTTGATCAAGAAATCAATACATTCATTGCTCCGCTCAGAATCTAAAATTGCACGTAGATATTACGAAAACAAAGTCCATATGTCCACAACAGCGTTCTCTCCCAATAAGTACCTAATAGTTCTAATACTAGATTCCATTACGTTTTCAGATATTCTGACAAGTGACATCATTCTATAATTTAAAAAACTAATTCTTATTCTCCTAAGTATTTTACTTTTATTATATTATTGACTTTTTCGTCATCCCTGCCACCTGAAGCAACTGTTCCTTTTGCCCCCCTTCCTTCGGTGCACCCTTGAAGCTAGGTAAGATTCTGTATAAATACAGGACTCTTTCCACAGTAGAATTAGAATTAGTTTACCAGCCCACATAAAACTAAGTTTGGTATTTGAAACTCATCTTCAACATCACCGCCATTCTTCTGATCTTTCGTATTCGTATAGTATTTTAATTTTGTGTACAAAAAAACTATTTTCTTAGGCAGAATTTTTAACTTTTAATTTTTTAACTCATCCATAAATTTTAACCATTATTTTTAAACATACAACTAATATCTACCAAAATTTAGTGTCTTTCTTGAATTTCTTAAGTCCTGATCACCAGCTTCAAGAACTTATTTTTGTAAGCGTCAGTGAGAATCACTACAGTCTATACTCTACATTAGCTATGCAATACACACGGCGCTCTATATTCAACCACGTCTTTTATGCTTTTTTTTATAACAAACGGGTTTTTAAGCTGAATTTAATGGAGCCATCAGATTTTTATCACCGTACTAACTTTTACAGTGTCGATAAAACTGAAAAAAATTAAAAAATTTTTTTTTAAATTGATTTTTTGTGTAATAAGTCTGTATAATAAAAAAAACCATCCAACTGAGAGGTCCATTTGGTACCGGAGCCGATAGGCGTAGGGAGTCACCTACTATTTGTTATACTTTCCCACCATATAGGTTGGACCCCTAACCCTCGAGTTTTCCGACCGGAGCTGATATACCTGTATTATAATATAATAATATACATAATAATAATTTACATAAATGACATAATATATTATTATACATATAATATGGTAAGTAGTTATATTTTAACGAAGGTTTTCCGTTAATAATTAATTTGGTTTGTAAGTTTGTTACATTTTTAACTATCGTAGAATTTGTATACATACTTAACAAAAAAACGTATTCAATCCTACTATTAGATATTATATTTTTATCTTATAATTTTGTTTTGAGATTATTTAAATTTGTTTAATTAAATTTAAATATTTCATACTTTTCGTCTAGTCACCACAAGGTTCACACGTTAACTTTTCTTAAAATTTTAATATCTGATATAAATATTATTTCTTTATAATATGATATATTTGACAAAATTCATGAAAGGATTGGTAAAATAGAGCGCTGTGTGCCTGTGATGTGTATGCAAAAACAAAGAACTAAACTGCATATTTTGTTCCCAAAACTACGGTTTAAGGAAGAATACTACCGTGCCCAAAAACGTAAGAAAACTGTTTTCTGACTGTTGACTGATACCCACTCCTTAATCGTCGCCAAAACGAAAATGTATTATCAACAGGGTTGGGCAGTATCGTCGATACAAGTATCTTGGATACAAATATACAATTGTATCTTGTATCTTATATCTTGATACAATTATATCAAGTATTTATAGTGTTTCGATACATTTTCAGTCAATGTATCGAGTATTTCATAAAATAATTTAATCGAAAGATACTCGATACATTAATGTGATACTTTGAAAAATTAATTGTTTACAATTATTTTCACTAGCCTACCTAATATAGTAGAAATACATACCAATATCAGTTTTTAGAATTCTTATCGCTTCATTAGATCAATCGGTACCTTTGGCAATAAACACGTAAAAAATCCTATGTCGAGCGTGTGTTAGACAAAGACAGAAAATGACGGTATCGAATCCCCTTAAAACGTTAGGTTCAATTTTTACATGGTGTATACTATATATACCTACACAATTATTATTTCATTATAGGGAATCGTGGTTTTGAATTTTTGACCAAGTCTACTGAAGTAAAAAATATACTATAATAATATACTTGGTACCTATATCGTATTGTTTTGTTTATAACTACAATAGTACAGTAATCTGTTTTATTATACAAGAATCTGAGGAATCATTGATTAGGTACATTATTACATTAATACATAACATATGGTCTTAAATTTTGATTGAACACATGCTTTACATGTAGCATGTAGGTATTATATCGTATTAAATTGTATTATTCGAGTATTTTTTTTTCAATTTAAAATTAGATTTAATTGTGCTCACTCGCATCATAAAGTGTTAAGTAATACCATTGCAGGAGTTCAATAATATTTTGATATCATACGAAAAACAATTATAAGAATATAAGGAATATGCCTATTGTAATAGTACCTACGGAAAAGAGTACATTAAAAATCAAAATATTGATCATTATTATTTCTTATGACTGACGTCAGAGCGCCACTTGCAAAATCGTATTATCTACGCTGTTGCTATCACTCTGTCCGGTCGTATCGGTTGCTTCGAAAAAACGTATGACGACTAACCGAGACAACGAGATAACGACCACCTACACGGCTACACGGAAGGCACGAATACAACGGTAATCATCAGAGATTACTGCGTTCTGATGTAATATTTTTTTGTCATCTTCAATAAAACATAAAAATTACTCATCAATCTAACAGGAGATAGCTCAGTCAGTCAGTTGTCCATATTGTCTTCCCACTACATTCATCGCCTAGCTCGTTATGGACATGGAAAACGTAAAACAGATATTCAGAGACGCTGGCACCGCGATCAGCAGAGCTGTCCAAGTAAATAATAATAATAACAACTATATTGATCTTTCGGACTTTGTACTTAATATACTTAAATGTTTGAAACTTTGGTAACATGGTTACGACAAATATTTGATGATCGTATGGTATGATTTATAGTAACAGCTGCTGCACTACCATTCAATGATTAAACTTGTCGTTAGTTATAATGTTAATTTTAGAATCTAAAATCAAAATTAATAATTTAGTAACTACTAATTAGGTCAGTAAACATATGAAACTATAATTTAATTATCATTAAAAGTATACAATTCTTTTCAAATTCTTACGCCAATACATTCAAACTATTATTTTATTACCTAACTTTTATCAAAATAATTATTTTTACAGATTACAAGATTGACCTACTAATTAATAACTAGTATTATTCACTCATTAGTAAATAGACCTTAACATAGAATTTGGGGCCACTGCCGCAACTCCTTTGAAAAATTGATGCAGCTGCGTCAAATTTGAGGCTTCTGACCCTCCACTAGTTATTATTTATATATTATTAATATTTTTCTTTCTACCTAATATGCTCCTGTTAAGTGTAAATCTGTATTCATGTAATCTGACCTATGGCCTCCACTGATTACTATTAATTTTCCCGGTCTAACTTTTCTTAAAATAACTACCAAAATTGTCTTTTTATCACGTTGTTTACTATGAAATATCAGTACTTCAAAAGGTCATTGTGTTGCCAAAATAATTCAAATGTCCATAGTCCCTACAGCCGTAAACCATTATTTAGTTGATTGCTTTCATTTTTTTTCATTTATTGGATTAAAAAGACATTGTGACTGCAGTCGAGAACCACATGATCATGCTAACACTGAGGAGTTGGTAGGAGATGCCCAGACTTAAATCAGCCAACCAATTGTTCTCTTTTGAAACAGAGTATTTGTCAATAAATATTAGTTACATTTAAATAACAATCCAGTGGTTTTCTTACTTATCAATATATACTAGTTTTAGGTATACCTATTAAGTTAAAATTTAAAAAAGATATTGCAAAACCATTTCAGTAATGACATGAATACATGATTATGATTGGTTAATAATAATAATTATAATAGCAAAATAACTTAACAATAATCTCCAAATACAATACTTACTATAGAAAACTTTAAACTTTCTCATACTAAATAAACATTTTTTTCTCTAAATGTTGAATATAACATTTTTTGCTTTGTAAAAAAGCTTAAAGTGTAATAAAATGTTACTTACAAGTTTTTATTACTGGAATAAAAAATAAAAAATTTGATCAAAATTCCACAAATATTTTTTATAAGTAGTTAATCTAAATAGTTATTACTGGTATCTAAAAAAATATACACAATTTTTTTAGACATTTGAATTTAAAATTTGGAGAAAATTGGATATTTAAACCAAGAATAACAATTTTTATTATGTATATAAATGTTAAACTAAAGCCTATTTATACTACACACCTATTTACATGGCTCTACAGGAAGATAGTTGTTATTGACGCAAAAGCTAATGACAATAAAAAATGATTTAATTATATAGTATTATAGGTAATAGGTACCTAATTAAATATTAATAATATAATAAATGTTTTATCAAAAATTAAATCAACTTATTGTTATACTATTAGTAAAATAAATAAAATAACTTTAATAAATATATATAAAAAAACAATTTTATGAAATATACTTGTTGATATTAGCTGACAGATCATCTTTGCTTAGAATCATTTTTTGTATGCAATGATACATCATTTTTTTATATTGTTTTACAATAATTTAAGTATTTTATTTTTTGCGTATTTTTATCTATCACATTTAGAGCAGTAAAAATGCTTTGGTTTTCTACTTCATCCTTTATCTGGTAGGATAGTGAATTTAGTTGCTACAAAAATAAAACAATTCTTATTAGTTTTCTATAGCTTAGGGAAAATTAAAATAATAATAAAATAAAAAGAGTGAGGTTTTTTTCAAACCAGTTTAAAACCGATTTAGTTTTTTTGATGTTACTCAAAAACTCACAACCATAGATACTTTAAATTTTCGCCGAATATTTATAGGACAATTTTCCATGTATGGAAGAATTTTCAAAATATTTTTTAGTTTTTTTGTAATCTATTTACTAGATACTTGGATTTGGAGTACCGAGATACTCAATACTTGATACTTACATTTTAAATATTTAGATACTTGATGCATTTGAAAAAATTAGTCATAGCCTATGGCACATAGGATTTTTTTAAATTTTATTTTCTTATACCCAAGGTAGGTTGTGAGTCTAGACAAATGCATTTAACTTTAAATTTCCAAATGTTAGTTAAGTATAAATATATTATAATAAATCAATTGTTAAATTAAATAAATAAATAATAATAACAATTAATTATAGATATATCAAATGGTATATGACACGACAAAAAACGTACGGTTAAGACGTAAAGTCTCATTCAACGTGTTTGTGTAGTACGTCACAGTACACAGATATAACTTAATATGAATAAAAGGTTGAAAAATAATTTTTATACAAGTTGTACTGCAATTAAATTATTGATTTATAAATTAAAATTCATCGCTCATATTATAGTATTATACTAAAACATAGTCAAACAGTCGCGGTTGGTAGATAGGCAAGTAAAAATAATCCTAAAAAAATTAATTTTTTAAAGTATTGCATTAGTATCGAGTATTTTTTGACAAAATTATTTTGTGAAATACTCGATACATTGTCTAAAAATGTATTACGATACAAGATACTCCATACTCCATATAACTACCCAACCCTGCCCATAAAACACCTAATGTACAACAGAGCGGGCGGTACCCACTTATTTGCCTTATTTGTTGTTTTTTACATCTAAATTTTGATAAAGTTAATCCTTGATAGTTAAATGATTTTACCTCCTAAATCGATGTTTAAAATTAAAATAAAAACTTGATTGTAAAATGTAATATTGTCCATTTTACATTTTCATATTCAACTAAGTATTTCTATTTTATATAAGTATTTTCTACTAGTATACTTAAAAAATGTGAGGTAGTTTTATTCTTTTATACATATTGTACAGTATTATATTTCAATTGTCAACCAAGTGCGGTAAATGTGTTTAAGATTAAAATCATTGTGTTTTAGGAGATAGATTCTATTTTGATACTTAAAGCAAATAAATTATGTCTTAAAGATAATACATTTTAATAATAATAGTAATCATAATAATAATATTTATTTGATACCAAATTAAAATATTTTAAATAACATAAATGTTACAAAGAAGATACATTAATATTATACATTGGTTTTCTTTTCAAAAGCAGAGCTCGTGCTGAAAAGAGGGAGTTTGTGACACAGTTTTTATTATTGGTTAATAATAATTATTCACAATAAAGAAAACGAAAAATAGAACAAAATAGGAAATTTATTGGAACAATAAGTAGTTAAATATGTTATTGGATGGTTAGATTAGTTTAAGTACAAAATAATTTAAGTTTAACCTATTATGTTACTTATATTCTGATGTAGAGCTTGACAATTTAATATGATTTGCATTTTATATAATAGTAATGTATTTATATAATTTTAACTATTAATATAGGAAAGAGAAAAAAATAAACTAAAAATAAAGATAATTGAAACAAAACATTATTCATATATTTTTTATACATTTTGAAACTTAAAATTATATACAACACACAATTGAATTTGATATACTATATTCATTTTAGAGACGATGACATTAGTGTTGACCTTACAGCATTGTAATTATGACATGGAATATCAATACATTTTTCATATTATAAAATACTAGACTAATGTTCTTTGTGTATAATGATTTTAAATTTAATATCTCTTGCTCTTTATATAAATTAACTGTATTTTATTAATATACATAGAAGTGGGAACTTGTTTTATATTTTATTTCTTCCGGTATATTTGTATAACATGTTGTAAATATCTAGATTATTATTTACTAGTGATACCATGCACTTTGTTGCTCGTTATAATAATACCAACTCTATATGATTCATAATTTGTGTTCAATTCATCACTTAATACCCGGCATACTGATATTCAAAACTTCTGGTGATAAATTCCCTTGGACTAACCCCATCACAATCTCCATTACAGATTTTTACCACAGTCATAGAAAATACAAGTCTTAAATTATACTCGATCATATTATTTTTTTTTTACATTTTTACCTTTGTATAGGTGAAAAAGTTTTTAAAATTGGTATCTAATAACCAATTGCTGATTTCTTGTTTATCTATTCTTAATTTTGTAAGCAATAGCAATCCTATAATAAACAAAAATATATTATTATTTTTAGGCTATAGATCCTTTAGATAGTGTAGCATTCTGATGGGAATTTTTTTTTTTTAATTCGTTAAGCAATTCCAGAGATTACCCCAAACAATCGAAAAATTGTTCTTCTTTATATGTTAGTATAAATATGTATTAATACTGAGCCAACTTTTAAAAATTGTGATGTTTAGTTCACAGAAGAAAAATTGGGTAAAGCGGAAAAAACAGAACAAGATCCAAATTTTGAACAACTAGTTACTTTTTGTGATAACACAAAACAGAACACTGAATCTATATTGAAGAATATGGAATTTATTTTAAATTCTAATCCTGGTAGTTTTTCTTTAATCTTAAATTACAATCAACTATGCTTTTTGTATTTACCAATATTAATTTTTTTAGGCATGAGGGTGGAAAATCTTTTTTTCTTAGACAAGAAAAAATCTGGACTCAGCAGCTCAGAATATTTAGGAATTGCCATGACAGAAGCTGGAAACGATTTTGGACCAGACACAGCTTACGGTAAAGTATTATTTTTAAATAAAAAATGTGTTTTCAATATTTGATTAACTTTAGGTAGTGCACTTATAAAAGTTGGAAATATACAGCAAACACTGGGACTCAATCAAAGAGAATTTATTAAATCAGCCAATGACTGCTTTGTGAACCCAATGAATAAATATTTAGAAACTGACATGAAAACTGTTGTCAAAGAACGATCACTATTGGAAAAAAGAAGGCAAATTTATATATAACATTAATAATTAATAATTGTTACGCTTGAATGCCTGTTAAGTTGACTAATTTTATATAATATGTAGACTTGACTTAGATGCTTGCAAAACTCGAGTGCGCAAGACCAGAATGCTTGCAACAACTAAAGTTAAGGTATATTATATTATTAATTAATAATTTAATTAAGTATGGTTAAATGGATATTTAAATATTTTTATGCAGCAAGATGACTCTGGTCCTACTATGGAAGAGTTAATAGATAAGGTAAAACAAGGAATTAATTTTTAGCTGAATCTGTTTACTTTTTAATTTTTTATGTTTGCTATGTAGTTATGCTGATATTATTTACTCATATTAGTTCTAGTTTTTTCTAATTTATAATGCTATTATTGTTGTTCTAGGCTGAACATGATCTCAAGGTAGCTCAAGAAGAGTATGATCGTCAGGCGGAAATTACCAAACTTTTGATGGAAGGTGTTCCTAGTGCACATCCTCAACATTTGCAACACTTATTAGATTTTGTCGATACACAAGCGGCTTTTTATTTAAAATGTCATGAGTCTTTAATGAGCCTTCAATCAGATCTTTCTGGGTAGGTTAAAAAAAATCAAGTAATTTGCAGATTATTTGGAAGAACTCTACCCACACTTAGCAAATATTGATCCATTTAAGTTTTGGTGGTTGATTTTGATTACAATATAATATAGTGTAGTGCTCTGCTTTTTTGAAATAGGCGATATGAATTTTTTACTATTCCGAGGCCTGCCCGTTATATATACATTTGATGGTATATCACATATTTTATACGACAAAAATAAGATATATACCACTTTCGTCCACCCCCTCCCCCCCCACCCATAAGCACGTCACTAGTACAATATACAATAAATACATGTATAGATTTTTTTTGTTATTATAATAGCCATTTTAATTTTTAGATTTCCATCAGACCAAGACAATGTTGCAACATTATCTCCTGATACTCCGGCGTTGGGACGTATACAACAAGCAAAAGTTATTACTAGTCAAGAACCACGAGATGCTAATGATTTAAGATTAAGTGCAGGAGAAGTAAGTTACTCAAGTGTATAAACACTAGTATTCATTATTTATATTTACATTTTTCATGATAATAACAAAAGTTTGAAATTTAAGTTAATTTACAATAATACCAAAAATGTAACTAACTACATTACTCATTTATATGTATTCTGTTTTCAATTGTTAATATATATGTATAATGATTTTTTTTCTTTTAACAGATCATTAGTATTGATGTAAATTCCGACATCGGTTCAAACTATTTTATTGGTAAAAAAATTCAAAAAGGAAAAGTTTATAAAAGCAATGTTAGGCTTTTAAACCAAGGTTAAATTGCTTGTGTATCACTTCATTTACATTCCCTATAGAACAATTTTTTATTACTTTTAATTTTCTTTCTATATCTATCCAAATGTTTTGTCTACTATTCTCTTTCTCATTTATTAAACTTAATGTGTTTTACTTAAAATAGCACAATCAGGTTCTAGTATGTTAGGAACATTATTTTATTATAATTCTAGTATGTATTACATACTAATATATGTTTTTGATTTGTTCAATTTTATTATTTCTATGTCTTAATGAACAGTTGTAAACTCAATGAATTGATCTGATGCTTATTGTTGTAACAAATTGTATGTGTATCTATTTATATTGTACCATTTTAATTGGAAAACCATTATAATTATTTTTATTATGCCAATTAATATTTCATTACACGAGAACTGTAATTTTCACAAAACTGTTGGCTCAACACTTAAATTTATAATGTACAATAATATTGTTCTAACCATTTCTATTTTTTCAGAATACCAAGAATTACAAAATGTAACAAAATATTACCTATAATATAAAGTTGAATTACAGGGAGAAACAATTTATTATTATAGGTAACTTACAATTCTGAAAAATTGCTTAATATTTAAGATTTAAGGAATTATACACAGGATCATATTATGCCCAATCAAAAAGTAAAATTAAAATATTATTTAACTAAATATTTAAATTACAAACAAATTATATTATTGTTACATTTATCATTTTCGATATACAGAATGAAATGCCAAATTGTAGGTAGATGAACCCTCAGTAAATTTAAATTTATAAATAATTTACATTTGTATTCACAAACTAAATAATATCATAAATGTATGTGTGTAATGAATTTTTAAATGGTAAACTTGAACAAAAACATAAGTATAAAATATTATATAACATTACTAGTTAATGATAGATCTTAAATTTTCGATATAGTTAATGTTGCCAAAGAACTTATTATTAGTGTTCAAATAAACAAAAATTTGTTAGTGTAAATAGTTGCAATGGATAAATGTAGCTTTTACTATTGTTTATGAATGAAAATAACTTTTTAAACGATACAGTTTTGTTATTTTAATTATATTTCTATAAAAAATTAATTGTTTTTATTTATTACTATTTAACCAAATTAAATGTATGGGAAATCAATTTTAAAAATGTTGTATTCTTTATTGTTATTATGGATCCTTTCAAATTCTTTTCAATCCGTACTAGGCTTATATCAAACTTTATATATTATCCATAATTACTCAGAAAAAAAAGACAAAAGTTCTTATATTGTACATCTGATTTTGCTAGGACATGTTTGAATCATGCAGAGATCCATGTTACTTTCGAGCGGGGTTTAAAATTTGGTACTTTGCCAGATTCCAAAAAAAATATGTTAATTTATTTAGATTAATTTGCTAGATTTTGCTATTAAGTGAATTTTTTGCAGGGGGTATTAAAATTTGACGAAAGAACAAGTACTTTGTCTTATTCCAAAAAAATGATGCTATGATACTTAGATTTTTTATGCGAAAATGTAGTAATAATTCATACGACCACTCACAACATTTTTGCAAAATCCTTTATTAGATAAAAACATGTATTAAACGTAATCCGTTCAGATCACGTAAAAAATACTTGTGTAAACAATTTTGCCGAGTTATTTTAGTTTTTGGGTAAGCCTGAAAAATATCAAATGTTATACCTTGAAACCTGAATGAGTGATCATACAAATTATTTCCCAAATATTTACACATTAATTTTTTTTTGACTACTGGTGAGGGTTCTTGGAAAAATGCTTATCAGCCCCCACACTATTTTGATAATGTGAATAAATTTTTATTTTCATGTTGTACCTGTTAACAAATTCTTTAGAAAATATTTCCTTAAAAGTTTTTAAAAAATTCAAGTGATATCGGTAGGCTGGGAAAACATACTGTATATTATCACTCATCTACTTTTTGATGACTTGATGACTTGTACGCATGGCAGTACAGTACTGTATGCATAAGTGCATAAGGCTATTAATTGTCCATACCAAACTGACAGGTTAGGTACTCGTACAATATGTTTTCAGTCTTAAGCTAAACTCCACAATAATTATCGCAGCCTGGGAGATGTTTAACACTTCGTTAATTTTGAATTATTTTCCTTGGCCTAGTAGAACTAAGTCAACGCTATGGTGTCGGTAAGTAGTTTGGATCTGTGTGACACTAGGCAATAGGTATGAACAAAATGTGTTGCTAACCCAAATCACGATATTTCTAAAATTAAAAATAACGCTATAATATACGAGTAGTTAAATATAATAAATGTTATACTCCTAATTATTACTTTTGAAGTATACTTTTTGTAATCCCTCAGTGTATAAATAAAATGTACAAATCTTCAAAATTAAAGTTTATCATGAACATCTGAAGCTCTTTTGAAACCAATATTAAAATCGCCATTATCATTAGAAATGTCTAGTTATTTAAAAAAAAGAAAAATCACTTGATTGAAGCATAGATAATATATACAAGATACATATTACGTAAAATATTTAAATTATATTAATATTGAATAATAACTTCAAAAGACATGACAAATATAATTTTAGTTTTTACAATAATAACAAAACAGAAATAATGTTTGAATAATTCAAATTCAAAATTTAGTAGATAGCGGATTGATATAATGTTTTTATTTAGCATGAACAGATAAAATAACCATTTTTAATCACAGAATACTGTGTATATAAGGTATAAAGATGTAAATGTTAACTATGAGTTGAAAATAATTTTTACTATCAAAAAAATTGTGAAATTTATAATCATGGAGGTAGAATTAAAAATGACTAAATACCCTTGTAAGTTAGAAAATTCAATTTAAATTTTTATTAATTAATCAGTAATATTATTGCATACTTTATTAGTTCTTCGTAGATATACTGTAACTCATTAGTACCATTAGATTTCATTAACAACTATGGTAAGAAAAATCATTACCTAAACATTTGTATCTCCAACTATTCTTTAATATTTTAACACAATAAATCATAATTTTATTTAATAAAAAATATACATTCTTCGAGCCAATTTATGATTTCAAGTATTTAATATCCATTCAACAAATATATATTTTAGTAACCCATTCTTAATAAAACAAATGTAGAGTGATGATATAATATAACTACATTTTTAATAAGGTACTTAAACAATATTTATTTAAAAAATAAAATTAAATGTGTACATTTTTTTATATAATTACATTGTGGTCGAGAAACTCTTTTAATTTATACATTGCCTTCATTCTGTGTGATATTAGGTTCTTTTGTTCTTTAGGCATTTCTGCATATGTTATCTCATATCCATTCGGTTTAAAACAAGAGTCCCATCCAAAAGTTTCAATTGCGGTTGGCTCTATAATTGTACCATCAGTTTCACCACTAAAAATGTTCACTTCACCCTGTTCGTTAACATAAGCAACTGTACATACAGCCATGGCGGTTTTATCTTCAAATCCTTTGAGCATACGATATAAACCTATAGGACCGGTTGCTTTTAAAAACCATTTGATATATGGACCTAGAAAAATAGCATGGTGAAAATATCAATCACAAATAATGACAAACTCACAAATACAAGTAGCTCAACTACCTGGCAATCCACCGATAGCGTTGAAGCACAGACTAGTATCTTCAACAATGCAAGGACCCTTTATAATATCAAAAGCCGCCCGAGCTTTCAATTTGCATATTTCGTCACGTTCCCCTTGATGTTCAGGCAAGTCAATGTTCCTATTAGACAACTGCAATAAAATAAATAAGTAGGTCTCAAGACAGTAACGAGGTCATGTTTTATAACTTTAAAACTCACGTCAAAAGGAACGGAATCTTTGTAAAAATTATTAAACATTTGCATCACTTCTTCCAACTTTTTGACATTGCCTGTAACGAACACGATGTTCTTTTTCGACATGTCAAACGATAACGGTTAAATCAAACAAGTTTCTGTCACCAAATCGATCAATGAGGATACTTAGTATTTACTAATTTCACAATATCTATGACTTCGAAACGACGAGACGCTGGTGAGTAGTGGCTATCGGGTACACAATATTAAAAACCGTTATCACCAAATTTAGCGGCTCCGTGATAGCAAACTACCTCCGTGGGTGAAACGTTCCATGGTTAAATGGGCAACGTTTCGTCGATTTATGTAATGAATCAACGATGTCGTAGTATTGGACGCAGGTTTAATTGTAAATTGTGATAGACACGACATGCTCAAATATATTGAAGCCAACGTCGTGTACCGTGTGACGCTTCACGTTTAGCCGTTTGGGCAATACTGTTGATTGACTATTTTGTATTATATTAGTATAAACTATAAATATATAAACATATAGTGGCTTAATAAACTATTATCAGCTTACTGTCTGTTACTCGTTTCTCATGGCTGTAGCCATTTCCTCCTCCAATTCCAAAAAAAATAAATCTGGACCAATTTCCTTCAAGGAATTAATAAAAATAATATTAAGTTTAACTCAAAGATAATAGTTATTTAAATAGTTATAACTAAAGACCAGATTTAATTGCATTGAAAACACTCAACAATTGCATATTAAAATTGAATAATTGTAAGAATTGCATAACAAATTGCATTGCACAAGTTTAAAAGTTATATAACAAATTAGATAAATGTTACTTTTGTTAATTAAACTTGATAATTAGATACATTTCCAAATTATGTTCATTGAAATTAAATCTTCTAATAAATAAAATATGTTTTTACAAATAAAAACTACGTTCTACATCTACACTAGTTATTGATGCATATTAAAAAAAATTCTATAAGGTAGGCATTTTATCTAACTTAACATAATTTTTACCTGACATGACTTCAGAAGAAGATTTAGTAGTTTTATACACTTCATTTTTTTCAATTAGGTACATGCATAAATTCGTCTCTCTTTTTTTTCATCTAGACCAGGAATGTTTGGTAAAATACCTTACATTTTTCTAAACATATTCATTCTTTCAAGTACCTAGTTCACTATATTCGATGCTTATTATAACTTGTAAAAAATAAACATTTTTAAAAAACGTATGTACCTACCCATATTTTATTTATAATTTTACGACATTTCAGCAAAAAATGAATACCTGCCTAAAGAAAATAATTCTGAGACGGATAAATAATTATTTTAATTTGAAATTTAATGAATCCATTGTCGATTTCTTCACACCGTTTGTTTGTTCGGTAGTCTAGATATTTTGGAATATGAATACTTCTTATTTTGCATACAATATATGTTTGAATTCGTCTTACAATATTGAGCTACATAAATATATTTAGTTTTTTTTTAAAAGAATATCGGCTATAGATTTTAATGTTTGGAGGAAAATGGAATCAAACCTTTTTTATTTTGGAGGAAAATGACTAGCTCGTTCTCATTTCTCTTATGGGTAATGGCCTATTTACTATTTAGGTATTAATTGTAATGTCACTAATTATTAAACTAAACATATAAACACAATACATTATTATAACAACTAACAGGTAATATTAAGGCTCTATTTATAATCTACAGGGCCCTAGTAATATTATGTCTAGGTCTCAAATGCACTAAAAATCAAGAAATAGTGCATTAAAAGGTACTTTCCAATAAAAGACTAAATAACATTATGATCTTAATTTATGTCATTAAAATTTAAAACTGTAAAATGCTGAAATAAATTATATATTGTAAGGACAAATAAGTTCTACATTATACATTTAAAATAATTAACAATAATAGGAACCTGTAGGTATTGACTCTAAAAGTCTCCAGTACTCAAGATTCCACGAAAAGTTTTTTTAAATCACAACAAAATAACTAAAATCGTTTTTCCTGGTTTTAATATATAACTTCGTCTAAATTTGTACTTATAATGTCTATACAAAATTTCTGTGTTCGTTTGTATTTAAATATTTCGGTTATAGTATGAACATTTTTTTATCTGATATAATTAAAAAAAAACAAATAAAATTCATCATAGTAAAATGAATACATTCGCTACGCTCAGAATCTAAAAAATGTAAATGTCTATAAATGGCTCAAAATATTTAAAAAATATTATCAATTATTACACGCAGAAAATTTTACACCTACTATTTGACAAAAATGTCAAGTATCTACAAGGTTATTCGTTTTTTAGTTGTTAAACAATATTGATTTTGCCAAAAACTGGTTTTACGTAAAATTGTTTACCTTTTTTTATTTATTTTTTGTTTTTGCTGATTATTTTGAAAAATACTGGGAATTTTAAAATTTGACCTTTTCAAAAGTATTATCTAGATCCAATTTTCTATCAGAAACCATCTTCAAAGTTGAAAATCAAAACATTTAATTACTTTTCTTGTATTTTGAATATTATATATATTTGTATTACACAACAAACACACATTACTGTGAAATGTAAATCAATAAATTCATTGCTTCGCCCAGAATCTAATAATGATCAGGCCTAAACCTGATATAGGGTGACCTCCCCATTAACATAGGGTTTGACTTTCGACGCCACTGATAAGACGTAGTGAGTTGGACAGTTAAAATTTCAAAATAGTATGTGACATTTTGGTAATATACAAGTTTTAGGTACGTAATGCGTATAGCATGAATGTATGATCGAAAGTACAATCCTACACTATAGGATCCTCTCCCTCTTCATAATATAATAATAATATTATACACAACTGAATCCTCTATCCCATGGACTCTGCGGTACCAGGACGTTCCCCCCTAGAATCTTAATGGCACTGGACGTTTCCCCCCCAGACTGAGACGTTTCCCCCCGACTCAATGTACCTTTTTTTTACACATAATAATAGGTTTGAAAATAGGTTCTTTGGATTTACCCGAAATATACATCATCATATTATAATATCATTGTATCATATCGCCATTTTATGAATAATAACTATTTTTGTTCATAAATAGGTTGATATAATCATATAGATTGTGGTTGTGTTTTAGGTATGGAAATTTTATATGAAAAATTTCATAACCAAGATGCTGATCAAATTCTTACGTACTTTGATACTACTTATGTTAACGGTCGTTATAGAAATAAAAAAAATGTAGAATTAAAGTACATTCTTACCAGAACACCTCCGTTATTTCCACCTTCCATATGGAACGTTTTTAAGTTGACTAAAGCTGGTATAGGTAGAACAAATAATATTTCGGAAGGGTGGAATAATAAATTTACAACACTAGTGCGAATTTATCATCCAAATATTTGGCTTTTTATTGAAGCTCTACAGATGAGCTACTCAAGTGCATCAATCAAAATTTTAAATTATAGAGCAGGAGCTTTTCGTAATAATTTAGGTAAAGATGATAGGTTAAAAAAGTTATGTAAAAGTTTTTCAAATGATGATATTTAAAATTGTTTAATTTCAGTGAGCTTTCTTACCAGAATAAAACAATAAAAATATACAGTAATACAATTACATTTATTATATTTTTATATTATTATATTCATTATATTTATACAATAATTTAATCATTTGTACATTTATTTATTTGCATTGTATATTATTGTTGTTTAATATTTATTTTTTTTTGTCCGGGGGGGGGGGACATCCCATATTCGGACTCTGCGTATGGCACATTTAAACAAATATAATAATTTAATTATGACTGTACATCGTCGCCCGTGTCTAACAAACGGTTGCCTGCAATAATAATAATAATATTCTGATACATAATATAATAGCCAATAGGTTGGTTCGACTCAATGGTGAAAATGGAAAAAATGGTTTTTGATAATACAGGTAAAGTGATAATTATAAGGTAAATGGTAAGTCGTAAGAGGTACAGCTGTACGGTATGTATCATCGTCCTCAAAAACGTCTGAAAAGGCGATTATGATTATGATAATAATATAATAATTAAGATTATTATAATATTAATTTTTATTCATGTTATTATTATACTCAGATATTTGTAACCTATTTGTGGTGACATCATCTATACATTCTACGTATCCGGAAAAAATATGCGAGCTTCAGGCTTAAACATTGTACAAAAAAAAAATAACGAATAAGCAAAAAAATTAATAAAATAACATCGACTTCGATGTTCATTTATTTCATATTTTTATAGATGATTGACGATCCAAACTATGTAAATTAGTTTTTAGAAAGTACGTATCTATACTAGATGCATATAATAGAGTAATAAAAAATAATATATATTACGATGTTCCGAATACCGTGTAGGACGTGTATATAGGTAGTCTATTGCCAAGTGGCAGGGGCAAATATGTTTAATATAACTACCAAGTACCTACCTACTGGGTACCTAATACTAAATATAATTTTCTGAGTGTCTGGGCTTCTTTCATTACTACGTGTATTAGTGTTTTTAAGATTATTATTATGGTTATTCAGATATAATAATGTTATTTAGTATTTAATCTCATTCACACGTCATACCCACGCCATGTAGGGTGGGTTCAATAAAAATAATGGTCATGGTCGATGACCACTGAAAAGAAAAGAATATAATTAAAAAGTTGTATCAGAATAAAATAACTAATGCGTTTTTCTCATAAACCGCATAGGTAGACTGAGCAAAAATGTTCGTCCACGAGAGGATGACAAAAAAATAGGTACCTATGTTCTACAGCCTTTACACACACGACGCCGAATTCCGACAAAACAAATATTTTACTTAAACCTACAGAGTACAGATACTATAAATATAGTATTATATTTATTTACGAGGTACATCGTATCTAATTACTTAACAAATGTAGGTATTCCTAAATTATTATTAAGTTGTTAAGATCCACACAATTATGAGTCTATGCGACTATATATGTATTGCCGTATATTGGTAGCAAAATCCACAGGTAATATTTTTTTTTATCTAGGTACTTAGTAGTTGGTAAGTACAAATGAATTTAAACTATTTTAATAAAATCTAACCTGTTTAATACAAAAAGAAATTAAAGAACGCATGTTCACTTATACCTAAGTCATTAAACATATATATACTGTGGTTATAACTCTAAACTCGGATACTCATAGGTTAACAAATTGGACAAAACAAACAATTTTAATACCTAACGTATTATTTATACAATTAAGTATATGATCGGTAATTTTCTCTGGGATCCCGAATAAAATGATTTAAATATAGTTTTTTAAATCAATAAATAATTTTTAAAAATATGAAATAAGTTAGTACCTACCTAGGTAACTATGTTTTTGAGTAATTAAGTTTGTCAAATTTAATCATACACTTCAATATATATTTACCTATTACTTATAAGTTCATTGTTATTGAACAAAAATATTATCTAGGTACATTTAAATTTTAAGCCCGTTTTGATACACTATCTCAAATAAAATGATACATTGAATGGTTTACACTAGCACAACACAATATGCAATTACGTACATATTATATGTCCTAGTCAAAATAACTCTAAACAAAAGTTATTCATGTTTAAAAAACTCAAAAATAAAGAATTTTTAAACATTAGGAACTTTTTTGGTATTTGTGAAGTCAAAAAATTAAAAACAACGTTGTACAGTCAATGTTCTCCTTTTTATAGTGTGAAGATTTTTTTGCTTAGCTTGTATATTATACATACCTTAATAAATTACCAAACATTTTCGTCACAATTGTTTTACATGTTGTACAAAAAATAGTATTATTTGTTAGGTAGGTCTAGTATAATACTAAAAATATTTTGAAAATTCGTTTTTTAAAGAATGTGTTCGTTTTATGCACTTTTTTTTTTCAAAGAAAAATCTTTTTATAATTCCCTGTTTATGACATAAGTACACTCAAAATTTCTTTTCGGGTTTCTTATTTTGTAGTTAATCTATTCTAAATATTTATAATATTTTGTATTTATACAACTGCTGGGTTGTTAGTACTTAGTAGGTATATAAAATACATCCATATAACTATTATAACTGTACTTAATAATCAGATAAAATGGTTCGGAAAACGTATAATATCATCTCCATAGCTCATAGGTGTAACCTGAGAGGGGAGAAATAGTGTCTTTTTACCTTATAGATTTTCAAATTAATTACAAGAATTTACCCAGATTACGCTTATGATCATCATACAAGTATTGTTGATATATACGATATACCTATCAATTATTTTCACATTTTCATCGCAATCTTCTATCAGCGATTTATCCGAGTTGTTATTATCGGTACATATTTGACTCATCACTGTATTGATATTAATCCAATAATTATTCGATTTTGTATTTGAAGTAAATGAAATAGACAAATGCACAGAATGTTTTACCAACATTTTAAGATTTCTTGTCTAAACTTCTAAAGCGTGCACCAGTTTAAAATTGATTTATCCTAATCACTGGAATAAATTGTATTAAAAACGTTTGGCCATATTAAAATAATTACCTACAGCTACCCCTCATTTACCTTTAGTCAAGTATAATATACGTATTATTTTTAGAACTATGTTACGTTGTCAAAGGCGTCTACAGGGGGGTCAAGCAGGGGTAGTTGTCCTTCCCTCGGTTTTTTTTTGGTCAGTCATCATAATCATTATGTAATATAAAATAACACCAATTTGTTCTCTTCAAATTTGTTATTTTAAAGATTATTATTTTATGATACAGTTGCTGGCTGCAACTGCCAACTGCAGGTATAATAATTATTAATATTAAATTAGTGGAACCGATTGGTATTAACCAATTACCTAATAAAAATAAACTAACTTTTTTATCATTATTTTTGGTTGTTTTCTAGTTTTCTTTCATAACTGGTGATTAGTTTAGTAGTTTGTTTTGAAAATTATACTTAGCAACGCTCTGGCTATTGATAGGTAACTATATTTAATTGTTTTAGACTTTGGTAAGTTCTCAAAATATTAAAATAATTTGATGGTGTCTTTACTTTAACAACTAGGCATTATATTTATTTTATAGAAGCTTGAACATTTTATTCTATAAATAACTAAAAATTATTAAACCAATGGTGACATTTTATTTATAAAAAAAATGCATTTCTTAATTCAAAGCTGCATTTTAAATAATTAAAATTAATTATGTAAGATTAAGCTTTAACTATCTACATGGGTACTATAATTCATAAATAATTTTTACGTTCCCTACCAGTATGAAAGAAAACATGTCACAAATAATACTTTAGCCTTTAGGATGTATAGGATTATACTACGATAATGCTACACCCGCGTGTGTTGTCTCCGTCTTACAAACGCACAACATATCAAAAACTGTTTTGTGCGAAATAGAACCACTCAAGCTGTAGTCCAAGCTAAGCAACCAAATTTTCACATTTTAAACAACATTTCAAACATTTACTGTGCAACATAGTTTTAATTTTTTCGATATCACGAATACAAGAAATGTTATTCAAGTTTGAAATAATTAATTTATAAGCAATAAGAATTTTTCTAGTCTTTATGATATCGAAAAAATAAAAACGATGTTGCACAGTAAATGTTCTCTTGTTTATAGTGTGAAAATTAGGTTGCTTAGCTTGGACTACAGCTTGAGTGGTTCTATTTCACGCAAAACAGTTTTTGATATGTTCTATACGTTAGTAAGACGGAGACAACACACGCGGGTGTAGCGTCCTCTTAATCACTAGCTAAATAGTGCAATAAAAATTGAAAAATGAAAATATTTTGTCCTTCCCTTGACAAATTTCTGCAGACGCCCTTGTAGGTTGTTACTGAAAAATATAAGTCTTTCTGAGGACGCTATACCCGCATGTGTTGTCTCCATCTTACAAGAGCGTAACATATCAAATTTTACGTTCAGCAGATCACTAGATCACATTAAGCTCAGTTAGCTTAAAAATTAGAGTGAATTGACCTCTTATTAAAATTAAAGGTAAGATTATTACGGAGGGCTTCTCATGGCCCTTTTATTATATTTTAATTTTAAAGAGAGTTATGAGTATTTGAAAATTGTAAATTGTTTGTAAAATTTAAAATACTTCTAACAGGTATATATGCAGGTTATATGCAGGTACAGTGTTCTCTTGAGAAAAGTCTATTTTAAATTTAAAAGCAAGATAAAACTTGATCACTAAGTAAAATTTCTAACCAAAATATTATAAAATATTTATCGAAATCAAAATAGTAGTATTATTTATTTTATTGTATTCATTATATTTCGTGAGCGCGAGGGTGCCAACCACAAACGCCAGATTGTCTAGTTGGTCACATTGGTCCGGCAGTAGTCGTCGCTGGCGGCTCAGCAAAACGAGCCACCTGCCCGCCGCGTTCTTTGTTATCGTTACCGTGTGCGTGAGCGTGTAACTGCAGGCTATTATTCGTGGTTCTGCGCGTGCGCGAGTGTATCGTATTTTCAATAGCCGCCGCTGTTGTCATTACTACAAAAAAAATTCACAATGTATAATATTGTATCCATATAATATATACTTTAGAGCTTACCTGCACGCGGCCCCTCCGACCTTCATTGCCCGTTACAGAGATTCCCCCTCCTTCTTCGACCGGACCAGTCATGCGACCGGCTCTCGAAGATGCGGTGTGCCTCTACCACTACACCATAACACCGTTCTCGCCAGCCACCGACGAACCGCTGTGCGCCGCGAGCCGCGAGGCCGTTTCGTAAATTCGTGATTATAATATCATATCACACGCACGCACGCACCCGCACTTCATCTCGTATTCACGTTGTTATTATTATTATTATTATTATTATTATTATTATTATTCGTCTCGTAGCGTCGTCATTGTCGCCCGGCGCCGCCGAGGTTTACTTGTCCCGTACAGCATCCGTTTGCCCGACGCCGTCACAGAAGTTGCAACCGCCAAAGTATCTGAAAAGTAATACGCGTCTCCGTTTGTCGCAGCGCATCGATAGATGTTTGCTGTTACAGTCCTTGCCCGACTTCGCCGAGTCTCGTCAGCGAATATGTTTCGATTTGCCATCGCAGGACCAATGTCGACCAACTGTCGCCATAAGTCGTCTTGAGGCTCTCAGGTAACAGTCACTTATAACCTGCTGGACAGCGACTTGTCCTATTTTAAAGTAGTTTGTTTGCCAAACACTATCACTATTTGGTAGTTAACCATTATCATAGTCATCCAAGAGTCTGGCTAAAGCATAATACATACCTGTATTAGGTGCCCCATTTGATATATTGATATATATATAAGACTGTTAAGATTACAATCGGACATAAGTTAGCATTTGCCACTTTCAATTTCAGTTCTTTTATTCAACATTATTGATTAGGTAGTTTCTCAATACCAACTAAACAATTATTACTTATGACTTGGTATAAGTATTTATTTTGTCATAGAGTAATTAATACAATTTGTGTTAGAAATAGAATTAAAATAATTACCAATAAACATTTAAAATAGCATGATAGACGTGAGACAATTACAAAGTAATTAAAGTCACTCTCTTTACTTATACTAGGTGTATTAAGTTTATGTTATACAGTACATTATTTACATTCATAACTACTGTTCGTTTTTTTGAGTTTGGGATTTAACACAAGTTTGTGTTAGACATTAGTTTTTGACATAGCTAGGTGAAAAGTTTCCTATTGATGCACCTATTTTTTTTTTTTTATGAATATTTAAACTTTTACCTATAGAAAACAAATTAAATTGCTTAGGTATTAGGTACTAATCGATCATCATGTTATTCGTGATTAACTTTGAATTACAAGTAACATAATATTCTGTATATATTGTATCACCCTGTATATAATTATATACACCAAGCATGCTCACCCCTTTTTTCTTTAATAATGCAGTTATTTAAAATCCGATTTTTTAAAATTTTTAAATGTTCTTTAAGACCATATTTTCAAATTCTTGAAATTTTTTGTACTAGGTACTTAAGAAGTGTCCAGAGATACAAACTTTTGTTTTTCAAATGATAACACCCCTATTCAACTATAAATTATACAGTAGGTAGTTAATTTCCTGAAATTTTCGACTTGTTAAAGTCAACGAGTAGTTTTTGAGTTATTTAACTTAGATTTATAAAGATAAAAGGTCCACAGTATTGAGTTTATAAGATATCGGGGATATGTGGACTTGAAAATTGTATTCATGAATATTCTATTGATATTAATAATATGTAAAAAATGGCCCTAGCATAATAAATACTAAATCCAATTTTACATATATTTTATATTTATTTAAAACTAGTTTTAAGGACTATTATCTTAGATACAAACATTTTAATAACTATGGAACTACCCATTTGAATTATGAATATAGCACATCAAAATGTTCAAAAAAATTATTCACTCATTAATTTACAGTAAAAGAGAGGGATTCTTCTTTGAAAAACAGAAGTTTATGTCACCACAAGACACTCTTTAAGTAGTGCAAAAATTCAAGAATTTGATTCATTATTAAAGGAAAAAATAGGGTTGAGCATGCTTGGTGAATCACCCTATGTGTACACATTTATTATTTTAGAATTTTATTGATCCGAAACTGTTCTATTTCAATACATAGTGCGATATTACTTAGTTGATGTTAAAACTAGTTAAGTAGGGTTCTATTTTATTCATACAATTTTATATCTATTGATTATTATAAGTATTAACAATAAGCTGGTATATATTTTATTTCATATTTTATGCTCAAGTATAAGACATAATTTTATTTTCTGAAATATTGTTAGATAACCTTTTAAAATTTTAATTTCAATTTACAGTCCATATGTATTTTAATTAAGCATTAATTTTACAACCTATTCTTGTTTTACTTGTTAATAGTAAGTTAGGGATACGATTTATCAAATTAACTCGATAGGTAATTCGTATTTAAATACTCTGTATTGGTGTTATGTCATCCTAGGAGGTTATAAATAAGCCAGGTTCAATTAAATTAAAGTCCCTATACCCATACATGGGTCTATTAACTAAATATTTTTAAAAAATAAAAAACCCGATTTAGTTATGTATTTTAGTCAAAAAAGTTGAATTAGGTCACTATAGAAAATATTAAACATAGGATTCTCTGAAATATGTACAGAAATTTATATAGATCAGGAAAACATTTGTCCAACATTTGTGGGAATATTATATATTCAATATTATTATATTATCATTTATTTATAAAAATCAAAAATACATAATGCATTTTGGTTGCTTATGAAGTTATGACTAATATCCTAATAATAATGCATAGTGTATTGAAAATTTACATTCATATAAACTTGTACTCGTAAGTCTTTATTACTGATTAGTGATTACTATTTTTAGTAAGACTGACCATAACTCATGTAGTGCTGGGTATTTAATTATACTCACAACAACCAAAAACATAAATGTAGGTTCTTTAAATTTCCTGTTGAAACTAAGAAGTTATAGATGGATTAAATTATTGAAGTAAAAAACTTTATTTTACATTTTATAAAAGTTATGTAAACATTTATGACAAACTAGTAAATTAATAGTTAAAGTAGTTTTAAGATAATTATATAAACATCAACATTATTTGCATACAAAAGAGATGTTGAGCCTTGACCAGGTGCTAGAATCTGAAATTGTTTTTTCAGAAATATTGTGAAAAAAATGGTCCTGAAATATTAGATCATAGGAAAAACTAATTTTCTAATTTTCAATTTCCAGAAAAAAAGAGAACCAAAATTGACTGCCATTCCTACAATGTTGCCACTAGCATTTGACACAATTCCTCAAAAGTACAGCTCATTTAATATTTATGCTGTACTAATTAGACTCTTAATATAAAATGAAGAATAATAGATTATTATTAGTTAGAATAATTAAATGCATTTAACATAAAAGTAAATCAATATCATGTTAATAATCATAATCATGTATATTCATATTAAATTGTTTAGTAAACTATACCTCCCCCCACTCCATAAAAAAACACCATCAGAAATTGTTGAACTGAGTAAACTTAAATTAAAGTATCAGCTCCAGCAGTTAGTAACTATATATTATGCACAAATACAAATACTAAATATTATATTATAAGACCGGTTATTTTTTTATTTGTACTCTGAGTTTTTATCTTCTAAGTCCTTTCATTTAATTAACATGGACATTACAATTTGTTCATTCAAACCATCTTAGTTTTTAAAATTAAAAGAAATATTGTGAAAATTGAGTTCTAGGCTAACAAAATTAATTAGCAAAAAATATGTTGTACATATATCTAATATAAATATTTTGTTGTTAAGAAAATAAAATGAACAATTAAAGTTAAAAATTTCTTCAATTTCTGAGAGCTTATATTATGCAATGATTTTAAGTAATGATGAGTTAATAAGTTGTATATTAGAACACCCAGTTCTTAAATCTTTGATCTCAAACTGAAAAAATTGAAATACCTACATTATTATTTAAAATGGAAATTTGAAAATATTTCTCTGCATTATCAATTTTTGATTACCCAATGAAACTAAGATTTAATTTGCCACATGTAGATCTTAGTCAACATTTAAATGTAGTCAGGCAACCATAACAAATATTTTTATGACTTGGATTATTTTTTGTATGAAAACATTTTCTTAATGGTTATGTCTAAAATGTCATCAAAAAATAAAAATCAGCTATATCTACCATATTTCTTCAGCACATATATACACACATATTAATTGTACAGAAATTAAAACTGGTACAGCTATAGTCTTGTTGGCTACACAAAAAGTCACTTTTAGTAACTATAAACACTATCATATATGGAAATCGTCAATTGGTGTGGCACCAAATGGTGTTTTCACCTTCTAAAAGCAAATTGTTTCCGGTTTCCACTTCAGATAAAATAATAACACTGATAAGTGGGATTTTATCTCAATTGGAACCAGGTGATTCAATACTTGTAGACAAGGGATTTTTAATTTGTAATATTTTACCTCCAAATTTATTCTTGAATATATCAGTTCATACGATAACAAGTTTTACTTACTGAAACTATTGCTAAAGCTAGAATCAATGAAAGAAAAGCTATTCCAAGAATAAAATGTTACAGAATTTTAGATCATATACTTTTGTAAGTTAGGTTATAGTGGGTGTGCCTGTGTACATTAGCTTAAATTATATTATCTTTATTTAATTGATTATTTTCGTTACTTTTACCAGCATATTTTATAATTTGTAACTTGTAGATAATATTTGTGTTGGTCTTTTATGATATTATAATATATTGTGTTATTTTCTTTTTTTTGTATTACTTTTTCATTTTCTACTATTTTTAGTCTTATAATTTTTTGTGTCTATGTTCTTTAACTCTTATTACCAAAAAAAATTAAAAGTTGAAGAACTTGAAATGGAAAACAAATTTAACAATATTGTATCTGATGCTGATAGAATTAATTAAAAAATTTTTATAAACACGAGATTAATCAAAATGATATGCAATATGAAGTGTTCAAGTGTAACAAATCTTTGTCATGGAAAAATAAAACAATTATATTTTTTAATATTAAATACACAAATAAAAAAATTTGGAATTTTGAAAAAAATTAATTTAATTTATAATTTTTTACATTTAAGACTTTTGTGTATATTTTATCCATTTTAGCTTTATTATAATTTATAAACATTAATAGTAACTATTATATTTGTTTCTTTTTCTAACAATATTATTCATACATTTTAAAATTAATATATTTATTAGTTTTTCAACACTACACAATACATACCTCCCAATATACGGGTTACCAATAAAATATATGGCCTACCTAAGTAAAAATTACAGTATAGTATGTAGGTAGCTATATAAGACTATATGCTATATATTTGACTAATACCTACATAAAAAACACCATAAAATAAATAAATTATAAAATAAAAGCTATTTGAGTTATCTACAAAACATAATTTCATGTCTCTTAAGAATGAATCAAAAATATTGCCAGTTTTATATAAGCTTTGCCACCAATACTCTGCTAAATTCCTCTTTAATAAGTTTTCATTCGTATCGCACATTTTCTTTACCTTCAATTAAAAGTCGTAGTTTTATTGACGATAGGCGCTGGAAAAAACATAGATAAAAACATTGTAAAAAAATGTAATGTGATCTTTCTATCTAAGATAGAACACAAAAAATAAGTTGACCGCATATATCAGTATATCACGAGATTTAGCTCTACAAAATATACTTTATAATAAAAAAATATACAAAATAAAGGAAGTAGGTACCACAAAATTAATCTTGGCTCAATGATTATCAATAATTCTTAAAAAGTGAAAATGCCCACCTATTACCTTAAACGAGCAAACTCTGCCAACTGCTCAAAGCATTAATTATCTAGGCCAGCGTTTCCTAAACTTTTGTTTGGGCTGGCCCGGTAATTTATATTTTTCACCTTCGTGACCCACCAAAATATTTTACATTTATCATTGTGTACTAAAAGACAAAATAAAACACATTTGAATCATCTCTCCTATCTCTTTGACTTCACCTTCATACTTAATAGTTTAAATTATCAAACGAAAATGATAAATAACAAATATAATATGAGAATTTCATTAAATTCTGCGACCCGGTATTACATTTTCATTTCATGGCCCAGTAGTGGGTCACGATCCATTATTTGGGAAACGCTGATCTAGGCATTATCATTGATAAACTTCTTATGTGGTCTCCTCATTTTCGCAACAAACTCTATCCTTAAATGATCGATTTTGTCTCCTCCGTTCTCTCCTGACCTCCTGCCACATAGTTACCAATGAAGTTAAGTGTTAAAATATTAAAATAATAATGTTACTAATAACAAACTCTACCTCAAACCAATGTGTACATACAGAATCCAATTATAGGCTTCTGCGAAGAATTCAAATATATACCGTTTTTAGCGCTTCCAATCCAAAACCCTCCATGCTATAACTAAAGTATTCTTCTATGTATCTAATCAGTTTTTACATAATGATCTTGCTATCTTGGCCGTCCTCGATGTAGCTAAAAAATTTTAAAGGCAGTTCAACTTAAATGTTAAAAACCACACCAATCCCTTAATCAAAAGGCTTGCATCAGCAAATATACCTAGTAACTCCAGGAAAATAAAAAAAAGGCGATGGTGTCCGAACCTACTAATCTAATTTTAAAATTGTAAAATAATACTATTGTAAACCCTTATATCTATGTATATGAGTAACTGACTATGAGTCTTTATTTAAGGCTTCTTTAATCCGTCCTTTTTTCAAGCCATAAATTCATCCATTTTTTAACTTATTGTTTTAGTTTGTAACATATTATAAATGAAATTTTAAAAAATGAAAAAAAATCTGGTTTATAATTCACATCTAAAAATAATTTTCTCAAACTACTTTTCTAGTGTCATTTTATACCCCACTCTTTCATAACCTGTAATCCTATCATCACAAAAATTAAATAATATTGGTATAGCTAATTCTTTGCTGTTATGGTTAACATCTTTCTTTATCTCAACAGACATCAAATTGTTAAATATAAATATTTTTATCTTATCCTATTCATGTTTTTTCTGCAGTTCTGCAAGGTTCTCATCTTTCCTTACTTTTATTCAATTTTTTTAAACAATTAACCTTAAATCTGCATTTTATTGACTGTCAATAGTTTATGGTTTATTTTACTTTATAAAATATTATGTATAGTTGTTGCTTGGTGAGGCGCAGTTGTACGCTCAATCTGTGGAAACGCTCTGAGTGTATGTACTGGCCTACGTTCCTAGCTCCCAGATGCGTGACCTCCCAGGTTTTTAGCAACATATCTTTGCCACATATACATAAACTAGTGTTACTATCCTACCAACATAAAAACCTATACAAAAAACTCCCTGCCGTACCACCCTACAATGTCCTATTCCCATGTATTGTCCCCATTGTATTCCCCCTAATAAAAAAAATGTATATATTTATATAACTGTAACTGGTCTTAGGTCCGTATGAAATATAAAAATTAAGTAAGAAAACATAAAATACCCATTATTTAAACTAAAAATGAGCAACAAATTGTGCAGGTTAACAATAATTAAAAATAATTTGGCTATAATCTTTACATGTTTTTTGTATACATTAATTAATTGTTTTGCTTTCAATTTATGTGATGTAAACTTTGTATTTTGAGCTATGGCTTTTAAATCAAATTATTAGCCTGTTATAATATGGAATTTTTTTTTTAGTGTAATTATTATGGACAAACGCCAGAAAAACAATTATTCTCCAAGTACAACTGAAAAAACAAGTCCAGAAAAAAAGAATGAAAAATTACTATCAAATCTTGGTTATGGGAAAATTTTAGTTAAAACAGAATCAAACATTATGAACAATAGAGTTTCAGATTCAATCAATTCGATTAAACCGGCTGTGCTGACTGATCAAGATATTAATAATTACATACTGAATTGTGTTTCAAATTTAAAAGTTAGTGATCCAAAATCTCCAACACATTCCAAGGTATTTCCATTCAAATCAATGGATTTATCTAACTCAACAGATAGATTACAAAGTAATAATTCTATAGATAGTATGAATGGTACTAGCAATTCGTATTTACATTCCAACATTGATCAAGGTAAATATTCTAGAAGCAATATGACATTAAAACCTTCATTATCAAGTCCACCACCTTACTGCACATCAATAGGAAATCGAGACTCACCAAGTCCTCGTGCTAGTATTGGGTCTATTAGTCATGAATTAAAATCATCACCTTTATATGAGAATGTTGATTTTTATAATGGTGGGCGCTCTTCAACTCAAACTCCCACATATTACCATCAAAGACCTAGACCAGGTTCACATTCCAGTGGTGGATCTCAAGACTCAAGACATTCCAGCCCTAGAACTAGCATAGTTTCTTGTGAAGGTTCTTCAGCTCTATATGAATCAAATTACCGCAAAGCTCAACCTCAAGTTCCAGTGAGCTATCCCAAATATATTCCACCAATGGGAAAAGAAGTTCCACCTTATGAGGCACCACCTGTTTATGAAACTTTATCTGATTCTAATAAAAATTCAAATTGTTATGAACCTGCTAAACCTGGTCCACAAGTACCCACACAATCTATTGATCATATTAGCCGTTACCCAGCTCAACATGCAACACCATACATAAAGCCCATACCTACTATTGTTCCACAAGCAATAAAAGCCTTATCAGAATATGCTTCTCAAACAAATCCTCAAAATATGAGATCATATAGTTCAGCAAATAATGTGAACTATTCCCAAGATCCAGTAACACCAAAGTCAACATCAGTAGCATCACAAATGTGTGTAGTAGGGCAACCAGCACTTGCCGAATCTAGATCTCAAAAACAACATAATACCATGCCTAAAATTTTTCAAACAGCATCTGCATATCAACAGGAATCACCAATACATCATAATAAATTAACACGAACTTCACCAACACCTTTACCTATTAAAATTAAACAACCAGCTAAAAATCTTCTACCATATAATGTTACTCCACCTCGACCAATGGTAATTTTATTAAAATTATTATATAATTGTAAACTGTAATATTTATTTATTCATAACTGTTAAAATTGTTGTTAATGATGAAATGCAAAATTTCTTAAATTTCTTATATAATTATCATCATTTGATAGAATTTATAAATTTATGTTCTCATAAACTTTTTTACTTAGTTAACATTTTTACTTTCACTCTAGGGACCAACAGAAGCAGAAAAGAAAATTGAAGAACTAACTAGACAGTTAGAAGAACAGATGGAAACTCAAGAAGTTGCTGTTGGTGGAGAATATTTTGGTTTGTCTTATTATTTATTACCATAATAAATAAAAAGTGTCATTGATTTTACATAATTGAATTTATTTTATTAAGGAATATGCCATACTTGTGGTAATAAAGTGACTGGTGCTGGCCAGGCTTGTCAAGCAATGGGAAACTTGTATCACACTAATTGTTTCATATGTTGTGCTTGTGGACGTGCACTTCGTGGTAAAGCTTTCTATAATGTTTATGGAAGAGTGTACTGTGAAGAAGATTACATGGTATTAACTTTGAATAATTAAATATATTGTATTTGTTTATAATAAGAATACTGAAAATTGGTAGATTGTAGTTTGTACTGATTTGAAATTTGGTCACTGGACGGTATTTGATTCCATGAGTTAATTCATTATTATAATAAAGATAAATAAATAAAATTATTATCGTAATATTTTAATTATCACCTAATAGGTTTTAGATAATGATAAAGAAATTATAATTTTTGATACACTAACTGTACACATCTAGTGAGCTATAGTATTTTGCTATATTATATATATATATATATCATATTGTTAGTCCCGACCTCTGATATGTTGTTAAATTGAAAGTTATTCTGTTATTTAGTTTAGGTATAAACAATGTGAGTGTTATTTATTTTAATGACATTTAAATTATTATATATTATTTATTAAATTATTATTACCTCTGCCAATAAGTCTACAATTAAGATGCTAAATAATTCAATATTTTATTAAATATTAATACTGTCATTCGATTCTTATAACTTTTTATTTACATTTTACATGGATATATTTTTATGATTAAATTAGCATAGCTAATATGCTACTATTAATTAAACTGTCAATATATTTTCTAAAATGACAATAGTTAATTTCTTTGATTTCGTAATTTTAATTGTTAACATAGTTATAATATGTATATAGAAAGTTTTGATATGTTATATTTGTAAATACAGTATTACATTTTTACAAATTTTTTCTTGACATTAAATATTCTAATTTGATTTCTTTTTTGTTTATTTAGTACATAGGCTTTCAACAAACTGCTGAGAAATGTTCAATATGTGGACATTTAATAATGGAAATGATCTTACAAGCTATGGGAAAATCATTTCATCCTGGTTGTTTTCGGTGCTGCGTTTGCAATGGTTGTTTGGATGGAATACCGTTTACAGTGGATATTGACAATAAAATTTACTGTGTTGCTGATTACCATAGGTTAGC
The DNA here is from genome assembly GCF_001856785.1 of Myzus persicae. NCBI lineage: Eukaryota > Metazoa > Arthropoda > Insecta > Hemiptera > Aphididae > Myzus > Myzus persicae. The sequence goes on from NW_019104343.1 coordinate 35,978, forward strand.
ACAATATCTCAGTTGTCACTCACGCTTCAACTGAATTTATTCATTCTAAGCGGGGCCATACTTCAGTTTAAATAATCTATATTTCTACAAATATATTATAATTATTATGAACTATAAAAAGTATTGATTTAATAAATAAGTCTACATTTAATTTTATGTATTGCACAATATATATATGCCTAGATTATGGCATTCCATCTTATTAAAAAAGCTCAGACAGGCTGCAAAAATAGTTAATTATATTGAATGTATTATTGTATCTTGTTATTATGTATCTGAAAAGTGAAAACCGACAAATCATTCAATACATTAAAAATTATAAGTTATAACAATACAACAACAATTGAAAAACTTAATTGCTCAACAGATTAATAAATGAATAGATGATAATGATGTATTTGTAATTATCAAAAATACTATTAAGTTATAAATTATTGATGTTGATATTTATTAGATGATTTAAATGATGAAAGCAGTGATTGAGGGATGGAGGGTTGCAACTATAAAATTGTCTCAAAATTGAAAAAACTTCCCACAGTATCAATCTTAACAATGGAATTAATTTTTGTATCCCCATTAATCAAAAAACATATTAGAAATGATGTACAAGTGTTACAAAAACATTTGTCTCTCAGTTGTTAATTATGTATTTTCACTTATAAGCGATTAATTATAGATTACAATTTTGTTCAATAAAATCTTTGAAATTAATCAATTTTAATTTTTCTCCAAATACCAGGACATATTGTCTTATACATACATTGCTATACTAAGTCAGAGTCTGGTGACAGACTAGGTACATAAAAACCTAATAAAGTCACTATTTGATTATTTTTTCATAATTTGATTGTTGATAAAAAATGTTACTAATTTTTCATAATAAATATTATGTATAATATAATAACATAATTTCACAATGATTTTCCAATTATAAAAAAACTCAATTGTTATTCAAAATCTCACAAATTAGTTTAATTGTCTACCTATGTTCTGTATATTACCTGACTAATTTTTGCTAATAGCTTGCGAATAAACATAATTTTTTACTAATATTTTTTTAATAAATACAAATATATTTATATATTTTAATGATTTTAGGAAATATGCTCCTAAATGCGCTTCTTGTGGAAAAGGAATTACACCAGTTGAAGTAATTATTAGATAAACTTTGCTGATGGCTGGTCAATTTTAATTTTTTTCTATTTTAGGGTACTGAGGAAACTGTACGAGTTGTATCAATGGATAAAGATTTTCACGTTGATTGCTTTATTTGCGAGGTCAATATTTTTAAAATTAATATGTTTAAAATAATAAAAAAAACTTATAGAAACTGTAACTTTTAGGAGTGTGGAATGCAATTAACGGATGAGCCTGATAAAAGATGTTATCCATTAGATTCTCATTTATTATGCAGATCATGTCATATATCACATTTAAATGAAAATACACCTGAATTAGAGGTAAAATATTATTATTCCGAAATTGTGGGGTATACATATTACTTAATAAATATGATTTTTTTCAGAGTGTTTCAGCTACATACGAATATTTAGATTGAAGATTTGAATAGTTGACTGTCAACATAAAGTATCGACTATTTAAGGCTGGTTATCAACTTAGGACAAATTAAAATTAAATCTTCAAAATTGTATTTCATTACAAATGTTAATAATTTAAAGATATTTTAAGTAAATGAAACTTATTATAGATAGTAGATACTAACTAAAATAACATTATAATAGGGGCGTTGACAGAGAACATAACATTTAACAACATAATAATTTATGTTTATAGTAAATTAACTAAATCTTTTTTGGATTATTTAATACTAAATAAAAAAAATTTACGCTCTAAAAACATAGTGTCTCTCAGCTAAGCTTGCTGCTATAAGGTAGATTTATTCAAAACATGTTCATAAGATTGAAGTGATCTAATGATTTATATATTTATTTTCCATAGATTCTTGTATATTCTATTATCATTGTGATTCATTTATATTTTTCCGTTTCCCCCATTAAAACAAATTATTAAATCATGTTTTTTTTATTTCAAGTATTACCTATAATTTAGTACATTTTTCAATAAATTCTAAATTATTATTTTTTATCAATCCAGTCTATACAAAAAATTATAATATAGTAGATTTGTATTAAAATAACTATTTCATCTGTTTAAAAATAATATATTGGTGTTTGTACAATTTTTTTTATTATTATTCTTATCATTGCATTGTTTAATTTTGTGTTATATTAATTATAAATTGAGTTTTTGTATACTATTATTTTTCCTATTTGCTTTGGTGTAATACATCTTATATTTTGTATTATAATATTAATTAATTAAATTTATTTTAGATAATTTTGTATATACTAATAAACAAAAGATAATAGTAAAATTGTAGACATTTATCTAAATCAGTGTTTTTTTAGTCTTTAATTATCTACTGAACTTGCTACAATGTTTTTTTCCTTTATATCGACAAATATTTATTTTAATTTTAATGTACACAATTGTATTTTTTGTTAAACCTTTTATTGATGTAACAATACAAAAACATTAATAATATTATTATTATTTATTATTTATTGTCTATTTTACCCATTAGTTAAGTTACTTAAAATAAGTACTTGTATTATTTAATAATATTTAATTGTGTAGCCAACATTTTGATACCTATCTTAATTTAAAAGCCTGTTAACCATTTCAATTCCTCTGGTTGGAACAACTGATTTAGTTTATAAACTAAAATTAACTCATCTATACAATTAAGAAATGGATATATGGTATATTGAACCCATTCAATAGTTTAAAAAATATTACATATCTTTGAACAATATTATGTAGTTACAATTATTATTTCGTTTAAATTTAATATTTTTAACCTGTTTCTAATCTTAATTTATACTCAGTATTTAAAACACAAACTATACGCTTATTTTTTTAAAATTTTATGTTTGTTTCATTATCTGTTTCTAAATGTATCGCCATTATCATAGTAATTTTTTTTATATAATATAAACTGTTGTTTGTTTTTTATCATTGTTTTTTTTCGCAACTGTAAATATCTTGTAAATTATAATATTATTGAAATATTTTCAGGTTGTGATAGTTATAATTTTAGTATACCTTAATTATAGTAGTTATATTAATTTGTATTATTTTAAAGTAGTATTAATATTGATTACCAAATTATTTTTTTTTAACTTATATTTTAATTTTTGTCAATAGTTAAAATGTTTGATATTATTGTAAATGCTTTTCTGTTAAATTATAAAAATACCTAGTTAATTAAGTTAAATATCTAATACATGTAAAGAATTTTGATAGTAATTAACGATATGTGTCTAGAAGGCAAAACGCTATAATAATATAGTTTGAACTAATAATGCTTATCTTTCTGCAGATATATATTTTTTAGTTATTTTCTTTATCCTTGCAGAAGCTTAGCCCATCTAGCTTCCAACTGATGTAACAATATCCTATGTCTATAGCACTCTTAAAATTGTTACCACACAGTTGTGTCAGTTCAACAATTAACAGCCAATATTAAATATATAGATTAAGAATATGTGTGTATGTATAAAATGTTAAGTTGTACTAAGTTTAATAATATACAGTGTGATCAATTTAGTACTTAACACTCATCATTTCGATAAGTATAGACATTTTTCAATTAAAATTATCCACATTTTTGTAGGTTACACCACCATCAATTTTTAACTTTAAAATAGGAGCCTATGTACACAATTTAAAGAAAGCTGGTAAGTGGGTGACACTTGGCTGTGCATTAGGTGTCTAGAAAGTCACTATATTGGATGTGCTAAATTTAAATTCAATTATATAAAATCATTGTATGCCAAAAACGATTATGAGTGAATACGGTTTGTCAGTTAATAGTTCAATAGTATTACTAGGTACAAGTGTGTTTATTGATATTGTGATAAAAGTAATTTATTTTACTATTATAGGCATTAGTACTACAGTACCTAGACTAAATTAATTTTTTCCAAAAAAATTGTACCTATTTGAAAATGTCATTGTCTGTATACTGTTCACAATATAACAATATACTCTAAAAGTCTCAAGTACCCACCAATAATATTTTTAAGTTGCAATAAAATTACTAAAATTGTTATTCTATGTTTTAATATGTAATTTCATCCAAATTTGAATTTAAAATGTCTGTAAAAATAATGGTTTATATCATTTTTTAGATATTTTGGTTGCAGTTTATAAACTATTTAAGAGAATACTTGTTTTAAATCATCAATCCTTAGTTGTAAAAATTAAAAATGTTATAATAAATTTAGTGCCTAGAGCTGTACATTTTCATGAACATTTTTTTTATATATAGATTTTGTAATTATTAAAATTTTTAAAATAAATTACTCTTTAATGTTTATTAAACAAAACATGTTTTACCGTCAGTATAGTGTTACAACAATATAGTTAGTATATTATCACTATTATTATTATAAAAATGATCTGAATTTTTGTGGTTATTACTAATTTTTAATACAATAATTACTTAAGCTGAAGTTGGATACTTATATGCGCAACTAGAGCTAAATTTTAATGATATTAGTTACCCTTGGGGGCTTTGCCCCCACACTCCCAATATTCATTGTAAACACTAACATTTATATTTCAATTGCTTAGAAGTCTTTATCTATAATCGTTAATAGTTACTTTTTGAAGTCAAATGTTTTCACTTACTACTTACAGGCTAGCTACATAAATAATAAATATGAATAAGAAGAATAGAAATAAATTAATAAAATATTTTTATTAGTTACAAAGCTTTTAAGTCTAGGTAAATTAATAATATTTTTCTGTCCTTTTCATTAGAAAATTTATTTACAGTATCATTTATCTTTATTTTATTAGTTATGTCTCTTTCAATATTTAAAATGGATAAAAATGAAAATCTGTCTTGAGCCTTGGAGGATATAAGCTAATTGTTTACACATCTCATTAATGAAAATGACCTTTCACATGTGGCTGAACTTATGGGCATAGATCAAGCCATTTGTAATAGTTTATGAAGGTTAGGATATGGTTTTTGTATGACAACTTTGATATCATTTAAATTGAAATCGTTTATCATACTCTTTAAATGATTAAATACCACTTTTATTTCTGCTTGTGAGCTATTTAATCGTTTATTTATGTATATGCACATTACCATATTACCTTCTAATGATCAATAAATTTCATTGTTCGATTGTATATAATTTATAAAATGAATCAACTGAACTGGCCATAGCCAAACTTCATCATGGGAAATTACGCTACCCATAATAATAAAATACGTAGAAGTTTTCCAATAACTTTCTACTTTATTTGGCATTTGCTAATGATGAATATGAATCATTTTCAACGCCCTTAGTAGTTGTAAATACATAGTCATGAAGCTTATTTAACTCTCTTCTGCGACGCTTTAAACCTGTATGTATCATGTACATTTATATTGGAAAAGAAAACATAAAACCAATTCTTATAATATTAATATGTTATCAAATTACACAAAATGTATTCACTAGTTAATGGAGTTTGTAACCATTGTCATTTTCTTCTGTTAACATTTTTATTTTTCCCATATTTTTTAAATTCACTTTCAGGTTTTAGACTTTCTAATATTTTAATCACACCAACTATCACATGTTTAGAGAAACCAAGAGTTGACATTTTATTCCGTAATGAATTGCTTAACACATTTAACATGGACAACACCTCTTTAAGAATAGTAATAACTATTATAAAGTCATAATTTTCGATTGAACTTAGAATTCCTGCAATATTATGTATATTAAAAATTCTTTTGACATTTATGATTTGTTGTCTATGTTTTACCTATTGCTTTAGTAACACCTTTATCTGCTTGCTTATCTATTTCATAATTTAAAAATGTCACAATAGCAATATAGTTTTTCAACATTACCTCACAATTCTAACCCACCGAGTATCACAGATCCTTAAAATGTTTCCTTTCTTCAAACCAAGATTTTACTGAATTTGTGATAATTTATGTTATTAGATGGACGGGAAAAGTGAACATATATAGCCGCTAAGACATTGAATACATTGTATTCTCTCTAAACATTGAAGATAAATAGTAAATAATAGACATTTTATGTCAGTACAAACTTTATTGTACCTTATTATTTTTGTAAAAATCAATGAATGCAGCAATGCATATAAATCACACATGGGTGCATTTCTTTTTTTTACATATCTTAAGCAGATTGATAGTTATTTTTCTCTAAAACACCTAAATAACCAAACATAGTTAATGACTTAAGACTCAAGTTGCAATACTTAGGTTATTATTGAACAAACAACAAAATTATTTAAGTTTTTATTTATATATTATCATTTATCATATTGTTAACAAATAACAACACATATGTATATCTTGTTTCACTGCACATTATAGAGAAAATACAAACATCAGCTAGTTTATTTAAAAGTATTTCTTTGAAATGATTACTAAAAGTGTTGATTAATTCTCCTTATATTGCCCAGATAGTAAGATATATTTTTCAAGTACATTTCTTCAAATTCACTATCATATTTAGTGAAAAGTTTGCATAATATATTAAAATTGCCTAGAATTAATAAATCACCAATAATAATAATTTGAAATAAATTATAAATAATATAAAAGTTGTTGATGAATGCTAACCTTGGTTATTATAATCATATTTTTCACCATGACATCTAAAAGAAATTCCTTGTTTGGCCAAGTACAAGTCTATATAAATTAAAGGAATTAAATGATTACAATTTTATGTTATTTGTTGCTGAAAGTGAGAACTCAGTTGTGATATTACTGAACCACTTTTTTTACTACATTTATATTTATGCATTTTTGAAGGGCAAATATGGTTTGCAGAAGAACCATGTGATTTTAATCTACAAAAGAGCTGTAAAATAAAATTATCAAAAACTGATTTTATAATACTAAGAAAGAATTAGGTTTAATGTATTATCTATTTTTGAGCTAAAAGCAATTATCAAAAATATCAGTATTCCATTTAGCATTTATTGTGTTATAACACAAGTAAAAAAAAAAAGAAAAATTATTTTGTTTTAAACAAAAATAACATTGGAAATGAATAAAAAACGGTTTTTTTCCGAACCATATTATTAATATGTGGTATTATTACTAATTTGTCATAAATAGAAAACTATACTTAAACAATAGAGTTAATAAAGTTGCTTACATTTTTCCAATTGTTGAACCCAATTTTTATAAATGTTTCTTCAGCTTTTCCTAAATCATTGGAAAACATGCGACAAACAAAGCAAAAAGCAGAATCTTTATTTATGCTGTATTCAAGCTATTTATAATTGTTATACAATCCAGCTGAGAATGAGAGGTTTTGCAAACCAATTTTCTTTTTAGGAAAATTCTAAATAAGCAGTTTAAAATAAAGGTTAGTAAATAATAAGCAGTATACAGCATAAAAAGCAATAAAAATAGAACAACTAATCATCCAAATTAAGAGGAGGAAATTACTTGCATGTGGTATTTAAATTAAACCTAACAATATAATGCCAATACCAAATACAAATATTTGAGTATGATACACTTTGAAAAAAATTTTGGTATGATACTAATTAATATACATGTTCCTACCGATAATAAAGATGAAAAAGAAAAGGAACTCTTTTACTCAACACTGGAAGATGTGTTCAATACTTTGGTGGGCCAGGTCAGATATATCCTGGAAGATTTCAACACAAAGGTAGGAATTCATAGCTTGCATGCAACTCCAAATGGCAATGGATCAAAACTTATTTATTTTGCTGTGGGCAAAGGGCTGGTGATCAAAAATACCATGTCTCCAAGGAAGGACATACATAAATAAACTTGGATATCCCTAGATGGAAATTATAAAAACCAGCAGGGACGCCCGCAGAAATGGAGCTCAGGGGGGGGGGGGCAAAAAATTGCAAGTACCTAAATACTTATGGGAAGATTTACCGCTACACTTTCANTTATTAAAGATTGTTTGTATTTTATCACAATTGTTCTTAGTCTAGTTTAATAGTATATACCAGGGACGCCCGCAGCAATGTAGCTCAGGGGGGGGGTGGCAAAAAATTGCAAGTACCTAAATACTTATGGGAAGATTTACCGCTACACTTTCATCTACTCATACTTAGTAATAGTATCGTTTATAATTTTTTAAAAATCAAAACTTATTTAAGTAAATATAAAATTACAGTAATTACACTATTATTTCTAATATTTCTAAGAAAAAACATAATAAAATTTAAACAAAAACCAACTTTATTTCTTGTAAGGTGTATTAACTGAAAAAAATGCATACTTTAAGTAAAAAGAAATTAAATATAAATAATCCATTATAAGAGCTTACTTTTTTTGTTTTATCATTTGAAAAATAGGAGTCAAGTGTCCTCATTTTCTTCTTTTTAGAAACTGAATCCATATTTGCACTTCTTAACGAATTTTTTTATTATTTTAACTTAAATATTGGTTAATTTGTAAATTGTAGGGCAACAACGCTAACAGTCAGTGGCGTATTTACGGGGGGGGGGGTCCAGGGGTACTGGACCCCCCCCAGAATCTCTCTCAAAAAAAAGAAATTCTTACATATTTGCAGACCCCGATTTATGTAAGCACGCGCGGACATGGTTTTTTCCCATGAACAAAATATTTATATGAAATATAGTTTAAAATTAGTCAACAGTCGAACGATCAAAAACCCGCCGCCACGCGTAATTAAACTTTTCCTTGTATTGTATGTATTACCACTTTATAAAATACCCGTATTAGATAAACATCAATAATTCTCGAAACAGTCAAAACATTCTTATCGCCAGGAATTGACGACTCACATCATTCTCCAATAAACTATTTCTATAGGACAATATAGATATCTATTATTAATCTATATGAATTTTTGCTTTGTAAACAAGGAAATTGTCCTAGAACCATTTACTTCATGTTTGTATTTCGTAACTGAACGACGGCGTCGAACTACGAGTGCGAACTGCATTACATTTTTTCAATAAAATACATTAGATCTATTACGTAAGTACCAATTAAATATATAACAAATCAGTAAATAATAATAATAGCTCATTGATCTGATGTGAGCCGTAAGGAATTTATTATTTTTAATAATAACATAAAACATTAATGTAATTTTTGGAGTCAACTGGTCGACAATTAGTATTCATTTAGAACCATGTTTACCTACGTAATATTTATTTTCTGTCCAGAGATAAGCAGAGTGATATGGACGACTGTTGTCATAATGTCATATTTCTATAATTTAAACCTATTTTTACGTTTTAACACGAAGTTGACAACATATTATTAAACTGCTATCGAAATAATATTAATTGTCAACGTGTACTGAGAATAATTATTGATATAGGTATGACTATCGGAGCTACGAGGCATACTTCAATATTCGTTTAACCTATATTATATACTGAACTTTTATATACAAAATCATATTATTTTTTCTTTAAAAATCTATTTGTACCCTGTGTCTCTGTAATGTGTATCGGTTCATAAATGTCTCTGATATAAAATGCATAGGTATTGCATAGAATCGTCTTGCAAATCGTCGAATACAATGATTTTTTTTTTTAATAACCTTTTGTTTAAAATTAGTTAATATAGAATACCTATTTATTTTTAAATACAAGGGTCTCTCATTTGTGATAGGTGTGAATACAGATTTGACAAAACCTAACATTTAATAATTATTTAATAAATACTATCAAATTTATTTTTTTATTTTTTTTAAAGGTGTATATATGCATCTATTTATTGTTTGGTAATTAGAATTGGAATAAATATGTCTTCCAATAAAAAAATAAAACAAAGTTCATTGAAATCATTTATAATTGCACCAGTCGCGTGTCCATCAGATCAACCAGTCGAATCTCCAACATTACAAATTCTTGAACCACATACAACAAAAAAACGTTCTTTATCGCCCAATATTGATGAATCAAATACATTTTCTGATAAAAGAGTAGATGAGAATATTAATATGTATGATATAGGCATGTATACGAATCGTTTGTTGAAGCCACACGAAATTGAAGAAATTCTTCAGCAAATCTGGAAACCCGAAAACAATTTTCAATTTCCAGTAACTGTGAGTTGTAAAAAAAATTTAAGATTTCAATTTTCATGGTTGTCTAAATTTACTTGGCTAGCGTATTCCTTAAAGTTTGATGGAGCGTTTTGTAAATTTTGTGTGGCATTTGCTAATAACGAAGCAGGAACCAATTCCCAACCACTTGGTGCTTTAGTCAAAAAACCATTTCGTAATTGGAAACACGCAACTGAAACTTTTAGAAACCATTCCAGTTTACAATATCATTTAAAATGTTTATCAGACACTGATAATTACCTTAATATAAAAAAAAATCCGTCATTATCTATTGAAAACCAATTGGATTCTAGTCATGCAAAACAAGTAATGGAAAATAGAAAAAGCATTATTCCAATAATAGAAGCTATACTTTTATGCGGACAGCAAAACTTGTCAATCAGAGGCCATCGTGATTCTGGTAAAATTAAAGTAGAAAATTCGGAACCCAGAGAAAATGATGGAAATTTTCGTAATATTTTAAAGTATCGAGCACTTGGTGATGCCAATTTAAAAAAATTCCTTAAAAGTCCAGGTCGTATTAAATACATTAGTCCCACTAGTCAAAATGCCATAATTGATGCTTGTAATTCTGTTTTAATTTCTAAGATTGTTAATAGAGTAAATAAAGCAAAATGCTTTACTGTCCTTGTGGACGAAACGGCTGACATAGCTGGAATTGAACAAGTTTCCATTTGTGCGCGCTATGTAAATCGTGAAACATGTACATTGCATGAAGATTTTTTACAGTTTGTTCCGACAGCTGATTTGACTGGCAAAGGATTAGCTACCTTAATACTGGACAACTTAAAACATTTTGGAATCGAAACTCAGTATCTACGTGGGCAAGGTTTTGATGGAGCAGCTGCAATGTCGGGTAAATATAATGGTGTTCAATATCATATAAAACAAGCTCATCCACTAGCCGTTTATATTCATTGTTCTGCCCATTCTCTCAACCTTGCTGTCTCTTCATCATGTGGTATTCAAAATATACGAAATTGTTTAGGAATTGTTGGAAAACTTCGGGATTTTTTTATATTTCCAAAACGTAAAGCTGTGCTTTCACTAGCTATTGAACAATCGGAAAATGTGTTATCAAAAAGATCATTAAAAAGAAGTTGTGAAACTCGGTGGATAGAGAGATATCATTCAATAAATGATTTTTTGGAACTATTCGAAAGCGTTGTAGAAGCTCTTGATATAATTTCTGAATGGAATGATACATCTGACACCTCTCATAAGGCACAAAGTTTAAGAAGTTCGATTTTACAATCAGAATTTATTATAGCATTGCATGTAACATCAAAAGTATTTGGATTTGGGCTACCACTGTCGAAACAATTTCAAAAGATCAATATTGATCTGAAGATGGCCATGAGTTTGGCTCAAGATACATCGGACGAACTAAATGCATTTAGGGAAAACGCTGATAGTGAGTTTCATGAAATTTTTATAAAAGCAAAAAATATTGCCAACAAATTTGAATCACCTTTAAAGATACCAAGAATATCTAATGTTCAAAAAAATAGAATGAATATTAAAACTGACGACCCCGAAAAGTACTATCGCATATCCATATTTATTCCATATATTGACTCATTTATTAATCAGCTCAAAACTAGATTTATTGACCATAAAACTATTTTAAATGGCTTTCAATCACTTTTTGACACAAAAGGAAGTGAAGATGATTTTATAAAATTAATTGATACATACAAAGAAGAATTCAATTCACCTACATCAGTTGTACTTGGAGAGTTCAAGTTATGGCAAAGAAAATTAAGTAACATGAGCGACAAGCCAAATAATGCAATTGATGCATTGAATATATGCAATAAAGACATGTATCCTGGTATATTCAATTTGCTTCAAATTCTAGCAACACTCCCTGTATCGACTGCGTCAAATGAAAGAACATTTTCGAAATTAAAGTTAATAAAAACGTACTTACGTAATACTATTTCTGAAGTAAGTGTTAATATTTTATTCAGTAAAATATTATTTTTTTATTTGTGTAAGATTTATGTTTTTTTTTTTCTGGAATAGACTTAATGAATTGGCTATGATGTCCATTTATAGAAAAGATTCTCTCTTACCAAAAGACATTTTAGATGAACTTAGTAAAAAAAAAGACGCTTAGATTTTGTACTTTAAAATTATAAAATATAATAAAAAAACTATTTTTTATTCTTATAATCTATTAAAAACTATTTCTTTATATCAGTACCTACCTATCTATATTATGTTGGAATTATTGGACCCCCCCCAGAAAAAAATTGAAAATACGCCACTGCTAACAGTCAACACTCAACAATACGTGGACTTGGAAAACACAATATTTCGTTAATCGTTTGATAATGATTTATATATATAGTAATTATTGCACATTTCTACCCATGATAGCTGAACACATTAAGGCCACACACGGTCCGGTCGGCCTGTCAGTTATGCCTGCACAGGCCGCCGGAGACCGGTCGGCCGTTTGATTTGTGGGTTCCTGTCGCCTGAACAGTTATATCTGTGCAGGCCGCCGGAGAAAATATGAAAACTCGTTCGTATATCCGGCCGACTCCGGGACTGCGCAGGCGTATCGAAACGTGTATGGGTTCCGGCCGTCCGGCCAAATTGCCAGACGGTTTAATTTTATTTCACAGTCCACGTGTTTGTACTACACTGCATATTGCACTGCTCAGCACTTTTGTGAAGTCTTGTCATTAAAAAAATGCCTCGAGAGAAAGAATCTCAGTGACCAGTGTATTGAAGATTTTATTAATATTTATCGAAGCGAACATTGTTTGTGGAAAATAAAATCTAGAGAATACCATGATAAATGCAAAAGGGACGCTGCCTACAAACTTTTAGTTGAAAAGCTAAAAGAAATTGACTCTTCTGCGACGAAGTCAGTGGCAGTAAAAAAAATAAATAACTTGAGAAGCAGCTACCGGAAAGAGTTAAAAAGGAATCAACTAGGACAGGATCAGGAGCAGACGATGTATACCAGCCGAAATTATGGTACTTCAATATATTAAGTTTTCTTGACGACCAAGACACACCACGTAATTCGCGTTCAAATATTGAAAGTGATGACGAGAATAGTGTCTCTGAAGTAAGTTTAATTGAAATAAAATGAACTAAGTTAAATTCAATATTTACTTGATAGTTGACAGGGGCGTAATTACTGAGGGGGGGGGGGGGAAATCTCCAATATGTTTTCTTCCTATTTTTCCTCAGTTTATTCTTCCGAGGTGATTCCATGTGACTTTCAAAATCCAGACATTTACTCTTTTGATCTGCCAAACAATGTCTCTTTAAGCGTAGATGATGTGTTCCAAAAATTATCTGAACTACATTGTAACAAATCGTTCGGTCCAGATGGCCTACCTGGTGTATTTCTTTTCAAGCTAAAATCCGTTATATCTTATCCCCTGTGGATCCTTCTTAGGCGATCACTTGTTGAAGGCATCTTTCCACACATTGTTAAACTGGGATCAATTACACCAATTTTGAAGTCCGGATGCCCAACCGATGTCTCCAACTATAGACCCTTCTCAATTTTATCGCATATTGTCAAAATGTTTGAGTCATTGGCCCAAAAGGATATTCTTAGATCTAAATCTTTCAATAATATTATTATGGAAGAGCAACATGGTTTCCGTCCTGGTTGTTCTACTATCACTAACAGCCTAATTTTTCATAATTATGTTTTCAACGCTTTCCAACATCATTCACAGGTAGACGTTGTTTACACGGATTTTAATAAAGCCTTTGATACCGTGAACCATGCTGTCTTAGTGAAAATCCTAAAAGATTGTGGCACTGGTGAGCCGCTTTTGTCTTGGCTTAAATCCTACCTAGTTAACAGATATCAATGGGTTAAGCTACCCAACGTTTAATCGAACGTGCTCTTTGCCCCCTCTGGTGTTCCCCAAGGTGGACATCTGTCCCCTTTGCTTTTTTCTATCTTCATCAACAGTCTGAGATCATTGTCAAGTTTTATGTTTCACGGACGACATCAAGCTTTTTATGCAAATAAACTGCATTGAAGACAGTCTTTAACTAAAAAGTGATTTAGGTAGATTTGTTGCTCTTTTTGTTAAATTAGGTTTGTCACTGAATCTAGGTAAATGTAAAGTCATGACGTTTACTAGAANTAACAGCCTAATTTTTCATAATTATGTTTTCAACGCTTTCCAACATCATTCACAGGTGGACGTTATTTACACGGATTTTAATAAGGCCTTTGATACCGTGAACCATGCTGTCTTAGTGAAAATCTTAAAGGATTTTGGCACTGGTGAGCCGCTTTCGTCTTGGCTTAAATCCTACCTAGTTAACAGATATCAATGGGTTAAACTACCCAACGTTAAATATAATGTGCTCTTTGCCCCCTCTGGTGTTCCCCAAGGTATCTTCATCAACAGCCTTAGTAAAACACTAAATCATTGTCAAGTGATATGTTTCGCGGACGGTATCAAGCTTTTTAAGCAAATAAACTGGATTGAAGACAGTCTTAAACTAAAAAGTGATTTAGGTAGATTTGTTGCTCTTTTTGTTAAATTAGGGTTATCACTGAATCTAGGTAAATGTAAAGTCATGACGTTTACTAGAACCCGCTCTCCGTTAAAGTTCTCCTACCATATTCAGGATTCAATAATTTCTCGCTGTGATGGATTTACGATGGATCTTGGGTTCAAACTCTCCAGTAACCTTGACCCGGACCTTCACATAGAAATGGCTTGTTGCAAAGCTCTGAGAATGTTGGGTATAATAATGAGGTTGTCAAAAGACCTTAACCTAACTTCGTCGTTGAAAGTTCTAAACTGTTCGTTAGTCCGCCAAATTATTGAATATGGTGCCCTTATTTGGGATCCCCACACTAACCTTTCATGTGGGGAGATTGATTTCCTCATAACTGTATCTTTTTTTTAATGAATGGTGTCACTAATGAAAGAAGTTGGAAGTACGTTTCTTCGTCCATTCGCAAGTAATTATGCCAGTCTTTCGGAAACAACTTGAATTCGGTCAACAGATTAATGTGAAAATATTCGTTTCTTTTTTATAACCAATTTTTACACCACAGTCTACGTTAACGTTTTTTAATTTTAATATTTTTCATGGCAATCAACAGCCCTAAAATAGCAAGCGCGTCTTCGTTGGTATCCATGTCTCTACAATAAAAAACTTGTCGTGGCCGGACAGATTTACCGGAACGTATGGGAGCGCTGATGTCAGTCCGGCCGACCGGTCTCCGGCGGCCTGTGCAGGCATAACTGACCGGACCGTTACCCAGAATACGATAAATGTAATAATAATAATGTCTGTCAAAAGGTTTCTATTTTCGTCGACGACAAGCTGCTTTTATATGACTTGTTAGATACAAGGATTGTCGCATAGTCTCTAAATACCTAAGATCAGCTTTATGTAAAAAAACTTCTAATTTTGTAACTGACACAAAAAATCTCAGTGGGGGCAATGGCTCCCATTGCCCCCCCCTTCTGGGCGTCTCTGAAAACCAGATAAACTATGTACCTACTACTTAATAGCAGACTCAAGAACGGAGTTCGGAGTATAAAGACTTTACGAAGGAGCTGATTTGGATTCGGCCACCTAGTTGTTGGTATTTAGATGAGAGTAACATTTAAAAAACTTAATAAACGACTTGTGGTAAATACAGGACGGTTTGATATTGACAAACCGGAAGACCAATCAACAAACAATTAATTTAGTAACAAAATTAAGGTCATTTTACAAGGAGGGGAAGTAGTAGCCGACGAAGATGTGGATAGGAGCTGGGAGCAAATAAGAAGAGCCGTTAATAGTGTAGCGACAACGATATTAGGAAAGAAAACTTTAAAAACCAAACCTTGGTTTTACAGAATCCGTGAAGAAGCTATCGAGAGAAGAAGAATGGCAAGAAGGAATTGGCTACATCAGCGTTTCCCAAAACCCTGGGTTTCCAAATTTTTTAAATTGATATTTCTATATTGTATAATAATTATGTGAAGTCCAACTAGCATTATAGAATGCATGGCATCGATTTTACATTGGGCATCAATATATTTTTAGTAATCTTTATATTATTTTATTACGACTATGGAATATTTGTTATCTTATCGGTAAGAATGAAAAAATTGATTATAGTACAAATATTATTTATTTATGACATACTTGATTTTTTTTAGCAGGGGGTCTGGTACCCAATAGAGATTAGATGTATGGGTTGCCATTGCAAAAAGTTTGGGAAACACTGCTCTAAATGACACAAATAATGAAACTTTATTTGGCTGGTACAAAACTCGTCAAAAAGAAGTGAGCAACATACTGAGGTGTGAGAAAAGGAAATACCTCCTGGATATGATGGAAAAAGAAGAGATCGACTATAAATCGCATAAGACCAGAGACATGTACAAACGGATTAATCACCTTGCAGGAAGGAATAAAAAGAAAGAAAGATTTTAAAAAAATGATGACGTGTGGCTAAAAACTTCGGTCCTCATCGAGGAGATGGAGTGAGTACTTTGATTTGCTATTAAATTGTGACGAACCGGACGAAGTCTTCGGTTTTGACCTAGAAACTTGGAATAAACAAGATTTCCCAGAACCAGCATTGGAAGAGATAAAACTTCAGGAAAATTGGCTTAAGAATCACAAGTCAACAGGTGAAATTCAAGACATGGTGGAGAGGAACTGCTGATTAAGCTATAGAACTGATATGCCAGATCTAGAAATCTAAAAAAATACCAGAGGAATGGAAAAACAGCTATGATATGCCCAATCCATAAGAAAGGAAGTATTCAAGGCCTGTAATAATTATCGAGACATAGCTCTACTAAATGTGAAATATATGAAGTATTCTCTAACTACATGCTATCTAACTAATAATAATAATAATAATAATAATAATAACTTTATTGCAACCATAACATCTTTACATATTAAAACAAAATAATAAATATAGGTAGGTATGTATACGTAAAAATATAAATTAATAAAATATAAATTATATGAAAATTGACAATGTTGCAGCACTCCCAAAAAGCAAGCTTGTGCTGGGAGAGCCAGTTCTTAAAAGAATTTCAGTTATAATAAATATATTTATAGATTACATAAAATAACAGTAAAAAGAGACTTAATAAGACTTATAACAAATATATAAAGATCATAAAATAGAATTATAACAATATAATAAAGAGGCAATAACATAAATTTAAATATAATCTAAATCTAATTTTTTTATACATTTTTTAAAAGAAGTAAGATCCTTAAAATTATTTATATTAATATTAAATAAAATACATAACTGTAAACCAATATAAAATGTACTTTTTTGACCAAAAACTTTAGTACAATTTGGTAAACATATACCTATTAATATTTTGTTTAAATCTAGTTTTATATTCGTGATCAAATATTGATATTAAATGTTTGTGTTTATAAAGATCAATCAAAACAGAGAAATTATAAATAAAATTGAAGTTTTTTAAATTTAGAGACTCATATAAAATGATAGTGCTAGTTTGAACGGGTAAATTAAATAAAAATTTAATAAGACAATTTATAGTAACTTTTAATCTGAATAAATGTATATTATAGGTTCCTCCCCAAATCGATAAACCATATGAATAGAAAGATTGTACTAAGGTTAAATAAATAATTCTTTTATAATAATTATTAAATATATATCTAGTATCTTTGAATATGTAGAAGAATTTACGTAAATTGTTATTCATAAAATTTATATGCCTATCCCATTTTAGCATATAATCAAGAATTAATCCCAGATACTTAATTTCTAATACATTTTCAAGATTAATACAATTACAACTACAGGTTGAAGTGAAATTAGGTATACAGTTTAATGAATGAACTATTAAATTATTATTTGTACAATTATTGGATGAAAAAAGTTCAAAATTAATAAATTTAGATTTTGTTAAATTCAATTTTAATTTATTCTTACAAAACCACCCATAAACGGTATTTAAAATATAATTAGCTTCATAATAAAGATTATTTACTGTTGGATTAGACACTAAAATGGCAGTGTCATCAGCAAAACTAAATAATTCAATATTAATATTTGTTTTTATATTCAAAAGATCATTAATAAAAATTATAAACAATAATGGTCCTAACACAGTACCTTGAGGAACCCCACAAGAAATGTCTAAAGATTCACTAAAAAAATCATCAATTTTAACTCTTTGGGTTCGTCCACTTAAAAAGGATTTAAAAAGGTTATTTGCAACTCCTCTTATACCAGCCTTATCTAATTTCTCAAGTAATATATCATGGTTTACACAATCAAAAGCTTTATGAACATCTAGGAAAATACCTAATACTTTATAGTTTTTATCAATATTTTTCCGTATAAAACTATCAACCTCAAATAGCGCGTCATTTGTCGACATCCCGGTTCGGAAACCAAATTGTTTTTTGGAAAAATAAGATTTTGTATTTAGGAAGTTTACTATTCTGACTTTGATACATTTTTCAAATATTTTGGATAAAGTTAGAGATAAAGAGATCGGTCGATAATTTCCACATAATAATTTATCACCAGATTTAAATAGAGGTATAACTGTACATTTTTTGAAGTTTGAAGGATATTTACCAGTTAATAATGATTTATTAAAGATAATTGCTAACGGTAAGGAGATAGATTTACGTACATTTTTAAGTAAATAATTTGTCACACCGTTCTCATAAAAAGAAGTATGATTCTTAATTTTTGAAAGGAGTGCTTCAATTTCATTAGCGTCTATTTGTTTCAAAAAAATACTGTCTTCAATAATATTATTATTAAATAAGAATTTATCAGAATTATTATAGTGTTCAATTCCTAAATTTGAAGCCACATTTACAAAAAAACTATTAAGTTCATTGCAAATATCAACTTTAGATTCAATAACAATACCATCTTTATTGATTATCCTATTAATTTTACTCGTATTTTGATATGGTTTACCTGTGACCTCGTTAATAATGTTCCAAACCTGTTTCGTATTTGATTGTGCGCGATGTAGTTTATTTTGATAATATAGTTGTTTAGACTTTCTGATTAATAAATTTAACGTATTTCGATAAGAAATGTAATATTGTCTAAAATTTGAGTCAAAAGGCCTAGTTCTTAATTTAGCGTATAATTTTTGTCTATT
This sequence comes from Myzus persicae, assembly GCF_001856785.1. Lineage (NCBI taxonomy): Eukaryota > Metazoa > Arthropoda > Insecta > Hemiptera > Aphididae > Myzus > Myzus persicae. The sequence goes on from NW_019104343.1 coordinate 55,284, forward strand.
TCTGATAGAGGTTATAATACCAGTTGTAATCCATTCTTTAATTTTAAACATTTTTTTAGATTTATACTTAATATTAGAATACGTAGAACAATTTATAAATTCATTAAGTTTGGAATTAAAAACTTCGATCATAATATCAACATTATCATAGTCCAAGCATGAATACCAATTTTCTGTTTTAATTAATAAGTCTAAATGACTAGTATTTATCATATCAGATTTTAAGGTATATGAGGGAATATTTTCATTTGTGTATAAATCCGATAACATTAAGATAGTCGCATAATGATCAGTAATATCACATCTTAGTATATATGAATTAACTTTATTAATTTTAATGTTTTTGATAAAAATATGATCAATGCAAGATCCCGAAAAATTTGTAACTCTCGTAAAATTATTAATACAAGGTAGGTATCCATTTCTAGCCATAATATTTAAATAATTATTGCTTTTATTTGAATTTTTTAAGATATTTATATTAATATCACCACAAAAAATACTTAAAAATGAATTATTTATTTGAGATAAAAATAAGTCTAAAGCAATAATAAAATTATCAAGATCGTCATTTGGAGATCTATATATACAAATTAATGAAAATATTAAGTCATCGACTTTAATTATAAGCTGCATAGAATTACAATTTAATAAAACTTGTTTATCGATTTGTACTATATTTAGAGAATCTTTAATAAAGATAGTAACACCATCACTTTTATTCAAAGTTCCTACAGAGTTGATGGTTTTATAACCATTTAAATTAAAATCAAAATCATTAATGAGCCATGTTTCACATAAAACAATAATACTAAAAAAATATTTTACTGTACTAAGCAATGCTGTAAGATCATTTATATGAGCATTTATAATACTGATATTTAATTGAAAAATAGATAGATTATTATTAGGAATTAAAATGTCAGCTATAGAATCAATATAGGAGCAATTTACATTATTAACATTTAGATAATCATCAAAATTAAACATATTATTCATAATTTAAATACTAGTTAAAAATACATTTACATACATACTAATTATAAGTTTTGAATGTCTTGAGATGATTTAATTTTAGTTATTTTGGATTTTTCATCTTTTCTCACGAGAATATCCGCATTTGATAACCAGACGAATTTATATTGTTTATCTTTCGCAGCAGATCTTGTTTGAGCAAAAAGAGCTCGCTTTGATTTGGTAAGACATTCATTAACGAAAACCTTTTCTACCGGCCATTTATTATAAATTTTATCAGTTGTTAATTTCATAGATTTTACATTTCGGATTAAATTTTTTCTCATATCAAGAGTATCTAATTTTGCCAGTATAATATTTTGCTTATAGTTAAAAAAGTTAATTCTATTAGCTTCAAGTACCTTCAACTCCGTGTTTGTTTTTTTCCCAATTTCTTCAACAATCAAAACACAATTTTCATTGGTTGTTTTAGGAATACCTGATATTTCCACAGTAATTCCTAAATTATGCTGTTCAATTTCATCTACTTTATATTTCAAAACCGCAACTTCATCAGATAATCGTTTATTTTCCGTGATAATTTTCTCATTGACAATCTTAATATTTTTTAATTCACTAACTAAATAATCAATTTTATTACTAAAATCATCGAATTTTGAACTCATAAAAGATACGGATTTAGTTAACTCCTCAATATTTTTTTCCATTGAACTTATTAAACTTAATTCAACACCAGATGTTTGTGATTTTGGCGATTTAGTAGTCTGGCATTCAGAACAGGTAAATCTTGCTTTAGTATTGTTAGACATTTTTTTATAATTTTGCTCAGAATAGCCAGTACAATAAAAGTGAAGAACTTTTTTGCAAGTAGAACACTCGAGTAAATCATCCTTATGAGTTGATGTCTCGAGACATTTAGCACACGTAAAATGCATTGTAAGTGAAACGTAAAAACCGAATTATAAGATAACTAAACAGAGATAACGGAGCACTAACGTTACAAAACTAAAGACGACTAGCTCTGGTGAAATCCAGATAAGAACTGATGATAACTAATGATATAAAAATGTTTTCGAGAGGAAGACGAAGACGATCCTGATCAAAATAATATATTATTCAAGAACAAGATGTCAACACCTACAGAAGTTATCTGAAGAACCTTTGATTAATAAATCATACTTATTAGATGGACAATATTGTTTACTGTTGTTAAAAAGGATTTATCACAATTGACTGCACAATGTAAAAATTGTTCCAAAATCATTCAAAAACAAAAGCTTCTTAAGTCACATAAAAGTAACTACCTAATAATGAAGTTTATTAAGTATTCAATGTACAATTATGTATTATTTTAATTATAAATGCAATTAGTACCTATGCCAAACAGAAATAAATATTTGTGATATGAAATTTTTTGCGCAGACATAAGTAATTGATTTCGAAAGTTAAAAAGGCTCGACAAAATGCAAAGAAATCGATGGTAACATCTATAACGCATGCAGAATTACAGAGACAACTACTAAATTATCAAAACCACAGATAAATTGAATAATTAAATTTAGTCATTACTTATTATAAATTAAAACAATTTCCAAACATTTATATATGATACAAGTTTTGCTTTTAATTTTTAATTTTGAGAACCTAATCAGAGAATTATTTTTTTATAGCATACATGATAAATTCTTAATTTGCTTAGTAAAAATTTTACTGGACAGGTAAGTTATATCAAAATAGTTGTGACAATTTCATTTTCTTAATCAGCGGGACTGAAACTGTCCATTTGTGTTCAAATATAATACATATATATTAATATACCTGTATATAGTGTCAATGATTTAAGGACATTTTTGCAATTAAAAGTTAAAAATAATATCTATTCAAAAATTAAAAAAATATTTTACGTATTGAATTTTGTAAACATGATGATAAAAACTTGAGAAGTATTTTCCTAACTATTTTTAAGACAAATACAGTTATATTTAGGTGTGCATATTGATGATTGTCTAAAATGGAATGTACATATTAATAAGTTATCGCTTAATTCAATTAAAATTGTTTGTGTATTTAAAAATCTTAAAAATATTTTGAACAGTAGTAAACTGAAATATGTGGTATACAAGGCTCTATTGATCTAATACAATCTCTAGTTACATATGGAATTACTAATTACCTTTCTGTATCAAATACATGTCAATGAACAGCACACAAAAGTTGATAAGCTCCTAATGACGATTCTCGGTCTTGCCATGTAGAAATAATCGATAATCCATCAACAACTGCATCAAATAATTCCATAAAAGTAATTATGGAGTCATGCCGATCGACCCATCTTGTTGGACAAAGTAATTTTAGTTTAGTAATCTGTGATTCATCACATACATATATTATTGGATCTAACATTACGTTTTATCGTTTAGGGTATTTAAAAAACACATATACTTTTTGTATGGTAATAGTACAGTTTCGTATAGATTGAATGTTACATGTGTCGGATATTGCTAGATTTAAACAATGTGAGTTGCAATGAATGTAGTGAGCAAGTGGATATTTTTTGGTAACGTGGGATGGTACACCGTTAGAGCATCCACTCATGGTAGCTGCACCATCAAAACCTTGGCCTCTTAAGTATTTCAAATTAATACCAAGTTTATCAAGGGTATTTAAGAGTGTGTTTGCTAAGCCCATGCATGTTACATCAGTAACAGAAACAAACATTAAGAAATCTTCTCTCATTTTCATTGAAGAAAATTCAAAATAACGTACACACAGAGAAAATTGCTCAATTCTCGATATATTGGTAGTTTCATCTGCTAATACAGTAAAACATTTAGCAGCAATAAATTTTGAAATAATTTGTTTTAATATTACATTTGAACAAGAAGTTAAAATTTGGTTTTGAATATCACCACTTCTATAACTTGCATTTCCCTGAGCAGTTTTTAAACGTTCAGCTATATTTATATCACCAGACATAACTTTAAATCGCAAGAGTGATCTAAAACTTCCATCATTTTCAACAGGAGGATTGTCACAGTTGATTGGACCCGAGTCTCGATGACCACTCAAGGTAGACCTTGACGGCAACAAAACATAACAGTTTCAATAATTGGTTTTAATTTGGCACGATAGTGTTCTATCTCAAATTTCAATTTTTTATCCAGCTGTATTTCAATAGAATCAGTAGTTTTATTAGACACTGACATTAAACAATCAAAATTGAATAATGTCATTACTCATTTTATGGTATTTATTGTTATCGTGTTTATTAAATTCTTCTATTGTATTTTTCCAATTAGAAAACGGTGTTAAAACAAATTTTCCCAACTTTTGGCTACCTTAACCACCTTCATGTTCATTGTTCATTAAAAATTACACAATATTTACATAATGCGCCATCAAACATTTTTGAGTATGCAATCCAAGACCATTTGTAAAGAGCCAATATTGTGTTGGAATTTTAAACTTCTTTTATTGTTTGTTGGATATTTATAATTTTGTTCAGGAATCCACAATGATTGTAGTATTTCAATTCATTTTATGGATTCAATCTAAAATAATAAACAAACTTATTAATAATTAAATATTTAAAATGTATAAATATTAAGTGTAATTATTCTACATTTCTAAATGCAACTATATAGTACATAAATAAACAAAACTATACCCTAATTTTGTATAATATATAATATAGGTAGTATTCAGTACCTAGTAGTTCATTATTATCATTGTATTCAAAATTGCATATTAATTTAAATAAATCAAATAATATTGTGCAAGAATTTAATATTTAACTACTTAAATACTACCCTTTGAGAACAATTAACAAATAAACCAATTTCATTTGGTGACTTTGCTGTTTTCTATTCATCCACATTTACTGTTGATACAGGTGTGGACTAAAAATATAAAGTAATTAAATATTTTAAACTATGACAGAACATTATGTTATAAAATACTTACATCTAATGATTCAGGAACATTTTTTTTTTTAAACTGTAAAATAGTTTTTGATTATCTTTGTTCTTGCTTGAATGCTTTTCTCCTCAGATTATTCATAGTGAATACTGAATAGTGATTAGTGGCCTTAGTAACAAATGCTTCGCTATTGCGAAATTTCTCAGATATTAATTTAATATTTATTTTCTGGATGTTATATAATTATTTTTATTTTAAACCACTTTTAGTCACGTAAAGGTAGCCATATGAATATTTAACGTCACCATCGAGAATTCTTTATAATGTTTAAAAAAATTATATCGCTTACGATATGAAAAAGACTGCCGGCAACGTGGTAAACCTGACCCTGTACTTTAAAGTTAGCTTTACTTTCGTCTTGGCATTTTCGAAAATGAGAGTAATACGTTAGTAATAACCTTTAATCAAATGTACAATCAATTACGCCTTCTGGCCTTCAAATGATTAAACCAAACAACAATCAACAATTAATAAATAACAATCAAAATCGTCGCCAGACAACACGAGAGCACAATACCTGCCGCATAAAATGTACGTATAGACGAAGAGCTCACAACACGAATTCAACGTCATTTTCATTAAAAGTTTTGATATTCTTATTTATTTCACTAAGCATTTCTATATTTGAATCTTGAAGTCTGGTGGTGTTATGTTGGTGCGTAAGGGTGCAGTGCTTAATTACACCCCACTTAAATTGCACTCAAATTACGTTATGACCATTAGATTTGTGATTTAAACCAAATGATAATACATTTTATCAACATAAATTATTTGCATAGACAGACCAAAATAGTTGGTGCTATCGTGAAACCAGACCAAGTTAAATTTAAAAAAAAGTGCTCGTAACTTACGTCATTTTTATTAAGATCAAACCCGGAACTAAAATAAAGTAATTAACGTGTAGATCAAGAATATAAAACGACAGACTGAATATTTTGGTGTTTTATACTTACCAGAACGCATTAAAATACCTATAATATAATCATAGGTACAATGTTATTGGTATTATATTATTATTACTCTCAACTTCGTCAAACAAATAAACGATAACTATATTAGTATGTATTTGGAATTCGGGAATGACAATTAGTTTATCTCTGTAAATATTTGTAAACATGTAATTTCAAGGTATTAATAGTACCATATTAGTTCGATAATATTTATATAACCAAACGTTCCGTGCTTATCAAAACAAATGGGTTCATTGATTGACGACAATATTTCAGTTGTGCAGTACCTACTGTTGTGCAGCAGTGCAGCGTGTAATATTTATCACTGTGTGCTGTGCGTTTAAACTAAATTTATAATGTCAATACAAAAAACGTGTTTAATTTGTTCAAATGGTGAAGAAGTGGAGAAAGTGGTTTTGTTTAACGATAATTCAAAAGAAAAATTTAATTCTTCATTGAAAATCCGACAAAAAAATAGTTTTAAATATTGTGACATTTTTGTACCGGAAGTTTTTAATTCGCATGATGGCTATCATATAAAATGTTACAGAAAATTTACTGCATTGCCCTCAATATTACAAAATCAATTACCTAATGCTTCAACATCATCGAGCCCTGTATGTGAAATAAATACTCGATCAAATCAATCAACAAAATTAATTGAAGGTAATGCGTCTATTTTTAAATCTGTATGTATATTTTGTGAAAAAACCCGTAAAAAACATAATGGAAAGGCTCAAAGCTTACATGTGTGTGAAACTAAAAATTTTGAATTAAGTATAAAACATTATATGAATGAAATGAACGATGTCAGTATGCAAACAAAACTTTCTAACATAGATTTTGTAGCCAAAGAAGTTAAATATCATAATATTTGTCGAGTAGCTTACCAAAATAAATACAATCAATTTCATGACTCTAAAAAATGCAGACCATCTTAATTTCCAAAAATCCCCTTGGCATATAAACCGTAATTTCCATAATATTGCGTATTTGTCTATTTGTGATGTAATTGAACAATCCATAATAAAATTTAAAAAAATTATTTTATTAAATGTTTTACATAACGAATATTTAAACTTATTATGTGAAATCAGTGATGGCTTGTTTGTAGACTCATCTTATACTTCACAACACCTCGAAGATAAATTAAAAAGAACATTTGAAAATAAAGTTAAGTTTGAAGTATTAAATAATAAAAAAATTATACTTCATATCGACGTTCCATTATCCAACGTGTCATTAAGTGATTTAAAAAATAATTCTGAATTATTGAATGTCGCTCAAATATTACGCCGGGAAATTTTAAACATTAAAAAGGAAAATCTGCCAGAAAATGTGAGCACTGAAGATTTAATTAAAGGAGAATGTTCGTTACCTGATAAATTAATTAATTTTATAACACATTTGGTGGGAGGCCCTGATATAAGACGTAGAAACAGTGATGAAACTCGCCGTAAAGTTGAATCACTGGCAAGTATATGCTGTGACTAATGGACGAGTTAAACCGTCAAAGCAAATAACACTTGGAATAACCTTAAAAAGTTTAACAAGTAGTAGAAAAGTAATTGATATTCTTAATAGATACAATCAATGTACCAGTTATAATGTTATTGAGGAACTAGAAACCGAACTCACATACTCATCAATAAATCAGTTAGGACTATGCCCGCCAGGTGTATTACTTTCCCCAAAATTATCCACTGGTGTTGCATTTGATAACTTTGATAGATTTGTTGAAACATCGAATGGGAAAAATACACTCCATGACACAGTAGGGATTCTTTATCAAAATGAGCCCGAAGAAAATTCTTATGAAACAATTTTTCAACAATTACCGTTGCCATCTATTCAAAATACATCCGATATAATAACTGATATAAATAGTATGAATATAGAAAAAAAAAATAAAAAAAAAAGAAGAACGTTTGAGGCTATAACACCAGAAGTAACACCTTATAGGAAAAAACCAAAAATGATTGGGACATTGGTGAATAATGATAATGAATTACGACAAATAGTACCAAATACGCTTAAAATATGTAAAGAACGAGATTTGTTGTGGGTTTTGTCACATGCTTTAAAAATTAAAAATACTCCCATGTGGACTGGATATAATAGTTTAACAACGACTAACCATGGTAGTAAACAAAAAATATTCTATTTAACTCCAATTAATATGTCTCCTACAAATACTACAGTAATTTACGAAACAATGGTACAAGCGCAAAAGATTGCCAATGAATGCAATCAAAATTTTATGTCAGTTACATATGACTTAGCTATAGCCAAAGTCGCATTACAAATTCAAACGACAGAGCAACCTAAATTTGATAACCTATTTATTAATTTAGGAGCTTTCCATATTATGATGTCCTATTTTAAAACAATTGGAAAATTTATCGATGAGTGTGGTATAACATATATAATGGTTGAAAGTGAACTATTAGCAAGTGGGTCAGTCAACGGTTTTATAACAGGAAAACATTTTAATCGATGTAAACGACTTTATCCAGTTATTGCACTTGGTTTGCAAATATTGCATTTTGAATTATTTCTTGAAAAAGAATGTATTGACGTTTCCGAAGACATATTATTGGAACTAGAGGCATTGTTGACAAAAAGTACGAATTATAATTTAGATCTTACTGAAAATGAAAATTAAAAAAAACTTATTAATTTATACTCAAAATTCCAAGAGGATTCTCTGTCTGGATTACATGGTAAAACTGCTCAATATTATATGAATTTTATACAACTGGTTGACTTCTATTTGTTACTGTCTAAAAGTATACGAGTAGGAGATTTTAAATTATTCTGTTATATATTGCCGAAAATGACAAATTTATTTTTTATCTTTAACCAGCCCAATTATGCTCGATGGATGGTCAAATATCATGATAATATTTTAAAGCTAGATGAAACTCATCCCGATTTGAAAATTGATTTTGAAAGTGGTTCTTTTGGAATAAAACGAACTTCAAAAAGCTTTTCACGACAACCAATAGATCTCACATTAGAACAAACAATTAATGCAGACGCATCTAAGAGACTTACGGGAGTTATTCATTTTACCAATTCGATATCGGCCCGTCAGCGTTGGGCTAAAAGTCATAGTTTAAGATCAACAATTATTTCCCATGTATTGGAAAATATTGGCTTAAAAAGTAGACAAGATATATCCAATGAATTAGAAAAAAGTAAAATAGAAAAGGCATCTTCAGCTGTTCAAAAATTTGTTGTGATCATTAAAAACTATATTAACCCTTTTGATCAAACTATTGACCCGAATGTTTTGTTTAACATTTTAACTGGAAAAGGAGCTTCCACAGAAACTACTAATTTTTTACTCAATGTTCAAATTAAAGGTAATGAGTTGCGTGAAAAATTTATTTCAAATTGTGCAATTGATTCAAGTCGATTTGAAAAACCAATAGAAAAACAAAAAATACTAAATTTTTCACAAGAAAACATTAAAAAAAAAATTAGCACTACTGTTGGGAAAGTACAGGAAATAAGAATGCAAAGGAATTTGTTTGGAAGAATGCTTGGAATTTCACTAGAAAAACAAATAGACGTATTAGAAACTTTAAAATATCCATTGACACCTATTCCGACCTCTATGTGTCATTTAGATGGAACCATGTACAAAACTGATAAGTCAGCATTAATGAAAATTTTAGAACAAAAAATTAGTCAACCAAATGTACCACCTGAATACCCAGATGTAGTCATAATAGACGGATTTTTTTTACTACATCTAATGAGAGAGTTTCCAAAAACTTTTGGTAGTATTTCTACGATGTTTTTAAAAAATATTACACGATATAAAGCCAATAGAATAGATATTGTTTTCGATCAATATTTTTCCCCTTCGATTAAAGATAGTGAACACAAAAAAAGATCTCCATCTATTCAAAACAATTCCAAATATGTTATATCTGGACCCGATCAAACTAGACCTGCTGATTTTATAAAAGAGTTGAGAAATGGCCATTTTAAAGAAGCATTTGTCGATTTTTTAATTGAACATTGGATTCAATTACCTGTTTTCATTGGAAATAAAATAATAAATTTAAGCCATAAAAGCTGTAACTATACATTCATAGTGCATAATGGTAATGTCTTAAGAAGCATAAATGAATTATTATCATGTAACCACGAAGAAGCAGACACGAAAATTATTTATCATTTATATCATATATCAAAAGAACCGAAAAAAAACAAGTAGTAATAAGGTGTAATGATACGGATGTTTTAATAATTATCTTGGGTAACATGTATAAATTTATCAACTCTGTCAATGTTTGGCTTGAAGTGGGTCTCATTTCAACAAATAATTTGCGTTACATTGATGTTTCAAAATTGTTCTTAAGTCTTGGTATTGAACTTTCTGCATCACTATTAGCTTTTCATGCATTGACAGGCTGTGATTTTACTCCAGCATTTTATAGAAAAGGAAAGCAGAAACCATTCAAAATATTAGAAAAAAATTCAAGTTTTCAAAAGTCATTAAGTGATTTAGGAAAATCAGAAAAAATATCCTCAGAAACATTTTCTGAAGTAGAAAAATTTGTATGTCAAATATATGGAATAAAAAATGTAGTCACTGTTAATGAAGCAAGGTTTGAAATATTTTGTAACGCATATAAACCTAAAAAAGACAAAGAAACATTTAAAGCTAAATTAAAAAATTGTGATTCGTCAAATATTCCACCATGCCACCAAGAATTACAACAACAAATTCTTCGAGTTAATTATATATGCAGTATATGGAGAAATGCTATTTCTAAAACTCCAACTACCTTCATCCCTGTGGATAATGGTTGGATTGAAGAAGACAATTCGTACATTCCACTGTGGTTCAAGGGACCGCAATACCCAGCATTTGTTGAAGATGTCGTTATAAGAAATAGTTTCGAAGAAGAAAACATTAGTGATAACGGTGAGTACAATACATTCAGATCACCATAATAAAAAAAAACTATACCTAGTTAATTTTACAAAATTCATAATTTTTTTTTCAGAAAATGAAGCAAGTGATACTAGTGGTGACGAATCTGATTAATAATTGGCAACAAAATCACATCTAAAAACACAAGGATTAATGATGTAAATTAAAATAATTTTTAACACTTTCTTTTATATATTCGAATACAAAATATAATTTTTAGTTAATATGTATTAAAATATGTTATTTTATATTTATACATATACCTACCTAATGTTTAAATAATATTTTAATGCGTTCTGGTAAGTATAAAACACCAAAATATTCAGTCTGTCGTTTTATATTCTTGATCTACACGTTAATTACTTTATTTTAGTTCCGGGTTTGATCTTAATAAAAATGACGTAAGTTACGAGCACTTTTTTTTAAATTTAACTTGGTCTGGTTTCACGATAGCACCAACTATTTTGGTCTGTCTATGCAAATAATTTATGTTGATAAAATGTATTATCATTTGGTTTAAATCACAAATCTAATGGTCATAACGTAAATTGAGTGCAATTTAAGTGGGGTGTAATTAAGCACTGCACCCTAACGCACCAACATAACACCACCAGACTTCAAGATTCAAATATAGAAATGCTTAGTGAAATAAATAAGAATATCAAAACTTTTAATGAAAATGACGTTGAATTCGTGTTGTGAGCTCTTAGTCTAGTACATAATATAGGTATACAATTTACAAATTTATTTTAATTAATAATGACTAATTACTTATTAACTTCATCGGACTAAATGTATGCCCTAAACCTTTTCTGTGATGTCCTCTTTAATTTAAAAAAACTGCACGACCATCCAATAAGACAATAAGTAGTTTCGGATTTTAGCCCGAACAAAAAAAAAGCGACTTCATTTTATATAGTATATATGTATAATATATATATATGTACATAGATATAGATATTTTATTATTATTATCGTACCCCGCGCTAGGTAAATACTCTATATGAATAATATTCTTTATTTTTATTTTGACTGTGGATAAGCCGATAGTGGCTATAAGTGCAACTCAACCATCTTAGCAAGCAATTTGTGAAAATTCGATTAGTTATTAGTAGAGGTGGGATTTGTATGTAAATACATATTTTTAGTGAAACATGATAAATTAATTATTGAAAATGATAAATTCGTTTCACGTGATTTGCAATAAAAGACATATTTTATTTTACATATTTTTAAATATTTCGTCATAAATACATATTTTTACATACTTAGTAAAATTTTCGTTTTTATTTACATACTTCGTAAATTTTGACAATTTCAGTGGTTTAATAATATTTTACATTTAGCAGCATCAATTTCCAAGGGAAAAGAAATTTTTGAGAGACCTAATATAAAGTCTGCTCTATCATATATTGTGTCTAATTCTAGTTTTTTGGGTGAATCAATTTCAAAATTAGAAAACACCAAGATTCCGTTGAGTGAAAGCATACAAATTATTGATTTATCAATTTCAAAAATTAATGAATCAGAGGGCCCAACAGCAGAATTATTAAAGAATGAAATGAACGTCGCTTTAAACAAAAATTCGGGACTGAAGAACATTAAATGTATAAGAAACATTCTTTGTGGTATTGCGGATGACATTTTATTTTGAAAATTTAAAACAATATATGGTTTGTCATTATTTCCCTTACAATTGATTAAACATCAATTTATTGTATTTCAATTATGATCAAAAATTATTTGGAATTGTATTTTTATTTAAAATTTTAACATAGGTATTTTTAAAATTTTTCTTAGTACATCATTTTTATTTTATATTACATATTTTGGCAATTTTAATTACATATATATGTACATATTTTTGGTTTTTTATTACATATAAATCTTAGCCCTAGTTATTAGTTATTTTTCACCAATAACTAATGTATCACCATTAATATTAAATACTAATAATAGATAATCAGATAAAATTAATTTTTTTTGCTAAAATAATTATAATAATTGTTTACTATTTCACGTCGATACCGACCTGCTTTCCCTCGAAAGAATTGATGTTGGTTTAGTTTTTTACAATCAAGAAATCGATGAGCAAGACATGATAATAGTTATTGTTTACCTAGACATAAAACTTGTGTAGCTCATTCGTTGAACTTAATTGCTACTACAGACATTTCCAAAATTTCAGATGAAACCTTTATCAGTTTATCTATAAAAACTTCTAACAAACTACAAGCGTTCTGGAACTTATTAAGTAGGAGTATCATGGCATCTGACATCTGATAAAGTAGTAGAGCATTGCAACTGTAAATTTCCTATTCCTGTTGTGACAAAGTGGAACTCAAAATATGATGCTATTAAAAACATTTTGGAACATAAGAAAAAATTAGTGACATTATTTGATATTTTTAAGTTGAATAACTTTGGGTTTTTCTGAGCAAGGAGCAAGGAGAACATTAAAAAGAGCTGGGGCGGGACCGAACAGGGACGGTCGCAAAGCAGTAATGATATAACACCTGCTGGAGAACCTTAGATCCTCCAAAACGGCCCTTAAGACAGAGATAGTGAAGAGCAAAGAACGCTTGTGGAAATAGTTATTTGAAACAGTGAATAACGGTGCATGGGGTAAACCATATAAGCTGGTATTGAGAAAATTACAAGGCCCACCACCAACGGTGTACATAGATCCCATGATGCTAAAAGAGATCGTGTCAACGCTCTTTCCAACCAGGGAACCACCCAACTAGAGAGACCATAACAGCAGCGCTATCCCTATTCCTTTCTTCACGCACAACGAGTTCAGCGAAACGTTCAATCGAATTTCTCCTAGGAGAAAAGCACCTGGCCCGGACGGATTTACCTACTATATACTCTCAGTAGCCCATGGGGTAGAACCTACCCACTTTAGGGAAATGTTCAACAAATGCATGCGAGATTGCGACTTTCCCACAAAATAGAAAATTTCTTGCTACTCCCCGAGAGGCAGAAACCAGCAAATGAGCCGTCATCGTACAGGCATTGAGACCTGCTGAATGATGTAGGAAAACTGTATGAGATTCTCCTAGTGCAGAGGCTCGAACTGCATTTGAGAAAGATACAAGGCCTAGCTGAAGAACAATATGGTTTCCCGAAAGAACACTCAATGGAGGATGCAGTCAGCACATTGGTAGCGACGGCAAACGCGGCACTAGAAAAATACGAACTCTGCGTCGCCGTTAGCTTAGACATTAGAAACGCATTGAACTCTATTGGCTGGGAACACATAAAGCCAGAGCTGCAGAGCTGTGAAGTCCCAGAATATATGCAGCAAATATTTCAATTATACTTCAAAAAGAGATCAGCAATGATGGCACACTCCCACTCCGTCACCGGTCAGCTAAACGTGAACATCATCTGCGGCGTGCTCCATGGTTCAGTAGTCGGCCCAACGTTGTGGAACGTAACGAATGATAGAGTCCTAAGAGATCAGTGCTCAGTCAGAATCGACAAAGATTATAGGTTTTGCTGACGATACGCTTGTCATGGCATGGGGAATAACAACGAAAGATGTGGAAACGCGCATAAATGATGCGCTTGAAGTGGTCACCGAAGAAATACGAAAACTCGGACTCTCACGAGCTACGGAGAAGTCCGAAGCTATATTCATCTAAAGGTAGCACTAAAGAAGGAAGTCTTCTTTTCGACTGAACGGCACGGACATACACACAACCAAGACGATTAAGTACCTCGGACTAACAATCGACGAGAAACTGTTGTTCAGAGAGCATGTTCAAAGAGCGGCAGCTAAAGGACTGTGGTAGTCAACGTCATTCAAGAGACTGATGCCAGATATGGGTGGACCCACGGGGGGGAGATGGGGTGCCAGTTAAAATCACGAAAAAAAACAGCGAAAATAAAAATCGCGAACGGTTTTAAAACAATAATAGCGAAAATTAAAATATGCTTTTATATATATATTTTTTATATAATAAAACGCTAATAACGCGTATAAGATCCGCGCGGGGCGCTAACGGCACTCCGCGTTTCTTCCATGACGACCAATAACAATACGAGCGCTTTCAGACGAGACACTTTGTGGCTGGACACGACTACACGAGTGTCTCAAAAGAATCGAGCGGCTATAAATATGCTGTTATAAATAGAAACGTTCACACGAGACACGGACACAGACTTCGTGTCCCGCCACTGAATCGGCGTGTCGCGTCCCCTCTAGTCGCCGGACACAGTGTCTGTGTCTCGGCCACAGATAACAAATATATTTCAATCAGTACGTTCAGACGAGACACGTACGAGAGCTTCCCAGCAGCAGATTTTTGGCATCCTTATCACGCGCGCAGCGCCCCTAGTGATTTGTTCCACAATTTGACTTCTGTGATCATCGTAGTGATAAGCGATAACAAATAAATGATAATTCCCGGTTTTTTTTAATTTTTGTCATTACCAGCCAGTCATTGATACTTGACGCTTGTTAGTTATTAGTTTGTACTTGGTACTTTGATAGTCATTTTTGTAAATTGTCAACCGGTATTTATTGACTTATTGTCGCATTATAAAACATGGACACTCCCATTAAGTGTTTATATTGTGATAAGATCTTTGCTCAGCGTAAATCGCTGTACGTGCATTGTCGGAAATTTCACGACACAGATGTAGTACCAGTGAAAGATTTGCAATGTGAAGTATGTCATAAAGGTTTTTCAACCCCTAAAACATTGAGTGTGCATGTAAAAAAGTTCCATGATGAAATTGATACGAACAAAACCAAAAAAAATCAAACAAGAATAATTTGCCCCTATGACAAGTGTGTAGTCGAATTATTAACATTTGTTAAACAAAGACAGCATTTGTGCGATGTGCATGGCTTTGATGTGAAATTGGAAAATATTAATTTTTGTGATATCTCAGGTAAAAATTGGTTATTATTTAGTATTTACCAGTATTCCTACATCATTATTCATCATAGTTTTTAATTACAGAATTTGATTCTTGGAAACGAGAAATGGAACAACGGACATCAACAATGTACATACTTGATAGAGCTGCATCAGAATTAAGTGATGGAAATACAAGGCAATTTTACTATTGCCATCGCTCTTACAGTTACCGAAAACAAGGTAACAATGTTAGAGAAATCAAATCTATGGGTAGTAATAAAATTGAACGAGCCTGTCCATCATTGCTAAAAGTTACTATTTCCAAATTTGATGGAAAAGTGTCCACATCATTTTGGAAAACTCACTGTGGGCATGAACTAGAAATTGGTCGAATTCGGTTGGATGATGAGACAAGAACAATTATTGCTGGTAAGTGCTACTTTTTATTTTAAGTACTAATCAACAATGAGTTAAAT
This sequence comes from Myzus persicae, assembly GCF_001856785.1. Taxonomy (NCBI): domain Eukaryota; kingdom Metazoa; phylum Arthropoda; class Insecta; order Hemiptera; family Aphididae; genus Myzus; species Myzus persicae. Next base: position 71,491 of record NW_019104343.1, read on the forward strand.
ATAATATTCGGGACCATTTGATACCATTTAATTCAATTATTATTTTAATTGATTCTACCTGCATACTTTTAATCGGGAGGAATACGATTCCGCACGTTTTTTTTTTTTTTGAACACGATTCCGCACACTTTATTGTTCATAGGAATACAATAGGAATTGGGTGCAACGTTGTCAAATTTATTACAAACGGTTTATTATACATATTTATAATATAAATATTATGATGTAAAAAATATATAATAAAAATAGTATCTCATATACCTATAGTGAGCCGTCATTACAAAACAAAAATATGATGTAAAATAATTTAATATAATTTTTTCCCTTGATACATAAAGCCAATAGATGTTAAATATTTTATAATATTTTTATGCGTTTTATAATTATTAAAATGTTCTATAACGTTACATATACGTTTTAAATCGGATGATCCCATTTTACTGTGCACGTTTCTAGCAATTGAATTGATTTTTGTCATAGTTTCGGCTTGTATTTCCATTAGTACAGATATTACTACATGCGTTGGTGGGTGAGCACTGTGAAATTGTCCGTTGTACATTTTATGAAAACTTTCTGCTCCGTTTGTGGTTCTAACAATACAATTTTTTTCAGTATCCCTAAATAAAATGTATTATAAAAAATTAAATGTAAATTACCTTGGACTAATTGAAGGTTCACTTGCCCATAATTCAGGGGGAAATAGACAACCAGATTCTATGTACGACTTAAGTATGTAATCAGAAAATATATAGCCATTTTCATTTGAACACATACTCATGAGTTCTAAAAAGCCTTCTTCAACCTTTTCCACTGGGAGAAACGGTAATCCAAAAAATGATTTTAACCAAATGCCTAATTCATCTCCATCTATCAAATATGAAGTTCTTAGAATATTGTGTTCTTGTATCTAAATATCAAATATAAAATTTTAAAATATAAAATATAAATATAAAAATTAAGTAACAATATTATTTAATTACCTTACGCCACCATGCCTGACCTAAATGGAATCTACATCCAATGATAGCTATTCCAGGAAACATAGTTTTTGCGGCTTCATGTGCAGCTTTTTCAAA